>NC_081798.1:6231805-6426805 GCF_963082965.1 Carassius carassius
TTGGTCTACATTCTGTGTACTTGTATAAATACAGTATGACATTTCCTTGTGTGCTGCAGTTATGAGGCATGTGAATTCTGTTGTTGTCTGGTGTGGGCTGATATGGTGTCCTCAGCTGTTCTTCATTCGATCCCTCATTACTTCTGCTCACTCTCTGGGCTCTTGGACTTTCTGACATGCCACAGTTCTTCTCTCAGGCCGGCTCCAACGACTGTAGGCTTCTTTTTGCAAATCAAGCTGAGACATTTAGCAGATGGCTGACAAAAACAGGCAGAGGCCATGCCATCCCATGTTGTCATCCAATAAACAGACTTCTCTCACAATTGAAGCACAAGGCCAGAAGTGTATTATCCGCAATTTCACTTTATTTTGAATGCCACTTTGTCCAATGAGGATTTATAAATGCAGTGCATGCAAGTTAAAGGACTATCAAACTAAAATCTGTTAGCTAAATAGTTAAAAGTTACATGTTTTCATTAATATGTAACAGCAACGTATTCAAACGTCCACATGATCAAAGATGTTCTATTCTTAGTCGGGGAAGGAGGGCAGGAGAAAAAGACACCAAACCTACCTGTTCTGGTGTGAGGTCAGTACATCTTTTGGGATGAAGTTTTTGCCCCGATGATGGCAGGGATTTGGAGATAAGTGGCAAAGGCATTCCATACATTGAGAGACTCAATCACACGCATACATACTTTGTTGGTCAAAAAGCTTTACAAAAGCATATCATGGCAAGGCACTACAGTTTGGGCTCAGATCCATAGGATCTACATTTCTTTATATCACTTGTTTGGTGCACAACTAAATTTACTTGGATTAAATAATTATAGACTGTAAAAAACAGTCTTTATGCATTTATCTAAAATACTTACCCCTATTTTTTAAACTTACCTTCTGTGTTGCCGAATAGCCTGATACAGATACTGATACTTTCCAAATATTATCACCTTGCAGTGTTGCATAAAAACACTGACAAAATATTTTCAATTGTAGCACAGGGTGCCCAACTTAGAAAATTCATAATTATAGCTGTGCTAACATTTTCCAGCACTAATATCCCTTTAAAGGCACAGAATTTCAAAAATTTCAATCCAATTTTCACCAGAAAAGAGATGTTGTTGTTGTTGTTTTTAAAATCTGTGAATCTTCTAGATTGCAACAGTTTCAATCTGCTGTTCTTGACAGTTCATCATTGGTAGAGACAGGTCAATAAAATGTGGAAAACCCTCAGAGAGATACATACACGGTTTGTTTAAAACAGATGCTGATATGGGTGAAGTCTTTTCAGGCGTAACTGCAATGTAATTATGGTCACTGGACCAGGATGACATGGCTGGTGGCGGTGGATGCTCCTCTGCATGCTTGTCGTCTTCATCGTCACCATCATCTTCCTCAGTCCCAGACTCTGACTCCTCCTTATCCCCTTGGTTAGACGACCTCCTTTCCATGCCAGACCTGCTCTATAGTCAAAAACAGTAGTCACCATTAGCATATATAGATTTAGATGTCCTAGCATTATAGAGAAAGAGCTGATACGATATTTGTCTTCCTGATAGTGAGTACCTGAATTAGCAACTGCTGAACAACTTTTGCCATTAAACCTAAACACCAATTTAAGCGTATCCTCACAAAACAGTAATTTAGCCATACACACACAAAATAAATTCTACATTTTATATAAATATACCAGAAACTGTTTACTACCATTAAACCCATAATTATTATTGGGTGCCTATGAATAGTACCTTATTTGGTGTTTTATTCGTGGTCTTTTTCTGTGCTTTGGGCTTGCCCCTCTCTTTCTGTTTGGAGTCTTTTCCATCTGTGGTGATGGTCTTCATGGCGGCAGCAGCGTGTTTGAGTATGCAGTCGTTCCCACAGTAAACGGAATCAGGGAGCGCATCTCTCTCACAGCCAGGGCCGATGCACTTAGGGAGGGAAGATCCCTCAACTGCAGACACCTGCTGAAACTCAGGGATGTCAAACCTTTGTGGCCACAAGATTACAGCAACAGATCTGCACCTTATATACTGGCGTATATTGCTTCCTTTTTTAAATAGCAAGTAAACCAGTAGCATTTTTGCACTATTCATTTTTAAAACAGTAAAATGCATGTTGTCACATGAACTCATCAAATGTCATCAAGTTGAAAATGTTTATTAATTGGTCTGATCAAATAAGTCTAAGGCTAATATTACTTCCAAGGTCATCCATGGCACTAATAAAAGTCACTGCATTGCAGAATCCAGTATTCAAAAAGCATAAAGCTCTGTTCTATACTGCACATTTCAGTCACACTAGTAGCTGATCTGGGTATTCTGCAAAGACACAAATTTCACAAGTCCACAGTATATATAATATATACTGCAGCATTAGAAAGAGTAGCATGCTAGTATGCAAATTCAAATGTTCAGACTCTGATTTGTCAGCAGATGATTTTTCTTTTGGGGGGGAATTTTACTAAGGACAAGTACAGTAACCCCAAAATTTAACAGTAAAAAATAAATAAAAGTGAAATTAAATGATTCTTGTAAATAAATACGCACAAAAATAGTTAATATTATGACAAGATAATTTAGAAATTAGACTTTTCATTGCATTTACTCTGTCTCATAGTTATGTATATAGAGTGGGTCATTTACAGCCATATTTTTTTTTTATTATTGTTAAGGAACCACTCACCAACTTTATTACATGAATTTAAAAAAAAAAAAAAATGCCTTTTTTAAAACGCCTTTATGGGTTGATTTTGTAACAAACTCCCGTTATGTCAGCAGGAAAGGTTCTCCGTTGAGAAAAACACCCAATAATGACATGAAACCATTACCATTATTTTACATGCTTTGTAATTTGTTTTTTGGCATTAAAACCATGGTTCTCAGATGTTACTACCACCAAAAATTATGGCATTTACTTCTGACGTTTGTCTGACATTAATCTAATTATTAGTGGCCAAAACTCAAAATTTCCTGTACAATGTTGCAAAAACACCCAGATATGATAGTGGCCAATTTTTAATGACCATCAAATTTGAAAGTTATATATATATATATATAGTTATAGTTATTGATCTTGCAATTTAAGTTACATTCAATTAAAATTAAGCTTTCAAACAATGCGGCTGACGGTAAATTCCTGTAAGAAACGTTAACAAATTTCATGCACAGAGGTAAAAAGCAGCAAAACTGTATCCAAAACCCACAGGATGACTTCTACAATCCCATGAAATTACATGTGAACAAGAGTGCAGTATTTCAAACTTGTGTATCGTACAGAGACATACCGGCTGGAAAATCTTTATTTTCTTTTTCCCACTAGGATTGGTAGCCTTCTCGATCCTGCCCTTGATACCCAGGTCATCAGAAGCTTTCTCCTCTGTGGCGGCTGCAGCAGTGCTAGATGGTGTAGCAAGACCGGTCTCACTTTTACGAAGGCCAGCTACAGGCCGTTTGCCATTCTCTGCTGCTGTGGAAGAACCAGTCTTGGAATACTGTCCCTTCTGGGTGTAGCAGTTTGGACAGACATAGTCCTCTCCGTTTCTCTCCATCAGTCGGCCACGTGCCTCAGAGATGCCAACACAGTCGCCATGAAACCACTCCTCACAGCGATCACAGCAGATCATAAACCTATGCACAAGGATTTAAATAATGACCAAACACCCTCAACAATCATTAAACCCACAAGAGATATAACAGAACTTCTGCTGACAAAAAAAGAAAACAATGGACAATTTCTGCATTGAACAAACACTTGCCATGATTCTTGAACCGTGCCTCATGAGGACAGTGCAACATTAACCAAGTCTTAATTAACAATTATGAAAAAGATTAGGAATGTACCAATAGGGAATCATATAATCGACACCAATATTTTTTGTTAAAATACTCAATTGCACATTTTGACTTTGATCTTGGGCTTAAAACACTTTCTAGATAATTACTAAAAACCTATCAGCTTAGAATCGGAATGCTCACTACTGATGGATTATGAAATACAGTCAACAGAAATCAGTAAAAACAATGCAATTTAAAAAAAAATCATTGAAAACGTTTGTATACTAGAACGCCACAGGCATATGTGCTTCACTCACACATTGAGCTATATCTACTTTGTGGAAACTCAGATGCACAAGAACATCAAATAATTTAAAACAAATGTTGTCGCTGTTGTCATTCACAATTATGATTCATGATTTTTAGAAAATGGCAGTTACTTACTGCAGATGATTGATTCAATTTTGAGCCCAAACACAATGTTATATGGCACAAATCTTAAAAAATAATCATACAGCAACATCATACAGCTTAAAACACTGTATTCTTCTGGATCACACTTACACACTTTCATATGCATACTGCATTCTGTGATTCTAAAGTGTCATTTTTGTACCATATAAGGTTTATAATGTAACACTGCAAAGTAGTTTAATTTTAAAATGCATATGATAACTTTAACAAGACCCAATTGTTTTCAGCATGCAAACCAATTTCTAGCAAAGTGCAGGTTTGTCGGATATACTGTGAAAAATTATCACAACTTCCTATCTCCATTTTATTTTACTGTTATTATTATTATTATCATCCCTATGTCCATTTATGGGTTTAAAAAATATTTAACCGATGAAAAGCATTCAAACGAGCTTGTGACTCCACTGGATCCTCAAACTGTCAGTGTAAACCTTGTAACTTGTTTGCAATGCAAGGGTAAATAAATCAAATGTTTGAATGAGCACAGCGTTTTCTTTATTCAAGAGACACCTATAAAGGCTAATTTTTTTGTGTTTGAAGAGTGGAGGAGAGTTATCATTTGCCATCTAGTTGTAGCCAATATGTGACCCAGGACCACAAAACCAGTCATCTTAATTTATACATCATCTGAAAGCTGAATAAATAAACTTTCCATTGATGTATGGTTTGTTAGGATAGAACAATATTTGAAAATTGGGAATCTGAAGGTGCAAAAAAATCTAAATACTGAGAAAAATGTAAAGTTATCCAGTCCTAAGCAATGCATATTACTAGCTAAAAATTTAGTTTTGATACATTTACAAAATATTTTTATGGAACATCATCTTTTCTTAATATCCTAATGATTTTTGGCAAAAAAATCAAAAAATGTTGACCCATACAATGTATTGTTGGCTAACTACAAATTTACCTGTGCGACTTAAGACTGGTTTTGTGGTCCAGGGTCACACATTTTTGTGGGTTTTAAATATCCGGTGCATAGCAGTTCATCGCTTTATATTATGAGATTTTGTCCAAATGTATCAAACAACAAATTCTAAGCTCCCATACAGCTACAATAAACATTATGAACAGTAAGCTGATGAAAACTTAATGCGCTGCATTAATGCTCAATAATTGCACTTAGTGCATAAGATGTGGCCATTCTAATGAGACATAACATACATTTCGATGAAGATTTTCATAAAAGTGCAGGTATTTGATCATATAAAAAGCTAAAATACCAACTGTGAGGATACAGTGTTTATTTTTCAATTATATATATATATATATATATATATAGCAAAAGTGTGTGTGTGTATATATATATATATATATATATATATATATATAATATTATATATATATATATATATATATATATATATACACACACACACACACACACACACACTTTTGCTATATTTTAGTGCTTAGTGGTGTGCTGTAGGATTTTTTTTTTTTTACTCATCAACACTGTAGATACCTTCTGGGCTTTAAGTCAATAAAACTCTTAAGTCTCATGATTTTGGCTAAAATACTCCAGGACATACATGTGCACATACTTATAGAGTATAAGAACAGTTCACTTTAGTTCCTTAGGGCCTCATTTATACAATGTTGCACAGAAACCATCCTAAATTTGATCTTGCAATCATCTCTCAAATATGTGTACGTGTGATTCATAAAATGAACATATGCACAGACAACGCACGTACATGTCTTTTTCAGATGTAAAATCTATGAATCACAAATTATCTTGAACTTGCGCACAAATTAACAGTTTCAGCTCTCTGCCTTGTAAACGACTCCTAATTAATGTTACATGTAAAAGATCACCAGTCATCACCCAAATTCTATAACTTAGAACAGCGAGCTGCAAGAACAACTTACATTTTCAAACGTAAAGAGAACGTCTTGGCGTGTGTCCATTGCAAGATAGAGCTGGCATACCACAACTAGGGCCCTATGATTTCCGCGATGCACAAAACGCGGACGGAATCGCAGAATCCAGTCATAAAACGGAATTTGCCAAATTTTGAATGAATTTATCAAAAATATGTCATTGCACTTACATCAAATCACGATATGGACTAATATCTGTAAATATTTAAGCCGGAACAGTCTATTTAAATATGAATCCTGCATGTTCTGCGTGTCTGTGTTAATGAATGGAGCAGAAGCGCGTCTTCATTCATTAAACACACTGAAGCGCGTGACTCTCCGGCGATTTCAGCGTCTGCTGTCTCACCAAATAAGGACTTGAACACATGAACAACATCTCCAGAACTGCTCTGACAGTCACTTCATGAGCATTTGACCGTTTGATTTGAGTAAAACTAGCGTCACATCACATACATAGAACTGTAAAGGTACGTCAACCCATCAAAATAAAAGTCCTGTTAAAGACTATTGTTCAGCAGAATGTACATAGCCTAATACTAAAAAAAACCAAAAAACAAACATTATTTTTTTTTTAAGGTTTAATCGCACAACATTTCTTCCATGTTTTATTTTTTATAGTAAATCCCCTTTGTTTACCAAAAAGTTAAGTAATTTTCAATAATTAAAAGATAAATTAATGTTGTATGTGTTTAATGTTTAATATGCATCTCAGAAAATGCTTTATTTAAAACCTCAACTGAATGGCACTTAAATGCACTTAATTCATCTGTCAACTTTATTGTCATTGTTCACAGTACAAGTACAGACAGAGAAACAATGGGTAATATTAAATGTTTATTTTTGATGTATGCATTGCAATCTATGCATCTAAAAAAGGAAACTTAGTTGTTAATTTTAAGAGACCCAGGAGTCTTATTTTCTCTTGCATAATTAATATTGCACTTTAATTAAGCAAAAACACATTTTATCCGATTACTCGATTAATCGGTGGAATTTTTAGTAGAATACTCGATTACTAAAATATTCGATAGCTACAGCCCTATCTGAGAGTATGCACACTATAAATGAGGCCCTTAGTGTTTTCGCTCTTCTGCTCGACACTTATAGTAGAATCTTAAACATCTATGAACTCACTTTAATATTTAACTTGTATAATAACTATTATGTAAGTGCTAATTATATTATAATAGTAATAAAACATTCATTACATAACATACTTATACCAGCATTTGTAAAAAAATGTTGTTTCACAGTATTTTATAATGTATAACATAATTCTTTTGTGTTTATAAACTATGAATATAATATAAATATTATAAACTAATATTTAAAAAATGACAATCATTTAAAAAAGCATTGTATAAATTAAATTTATACAAAATCTTATGTTTGATTAAAACTTTGCATCATATGCATTCTTTATGGTGAATTTACATGCAGCAATAATTGAATTCTCCCAGTATTCATCAAATAACAAATCAGTTAACAGCATCTTGTGCACCTCCAAAGACACATACCTTTTGTTGTGTTTCTGCCTGCAGATGCAGTAAAGTGCATTAGGGTCATAACCTTCACTGTCAGACTCACTGGACGAAGACTCTTCGCCGTCATCATCATCATCATCATCCTCTTCTTTCTTCTCGTTGTGGAGCTTCACTCCTGCTTTGGGTTTAGGGTCTCTTTTGGAGTCTTCACGGACTGCTCTAGTAGGACGTCTATTTATGGACTCGTTTGAGATCTTCTCTTTGTTCTTATCACAGTCCTCCTCACCTTCCTCGTCTTTCATTTCCACATCCTTCGCTTGTTCTTCTTTTGCTTCCACATCCTTTCCCTCTCCAGCACTACCCGCAGTCTCAACATTTTCTTGCGTCTCTGTCGTTACCTCACCGGTGGCCTTTTCTTCGTTTTCAGAGCTGCCATCATCACTCACCGAATCAGCTTTAGGCTTCACTGCCCTCCTCGTTCTTCCCCGACCCTTCTTTTTCTCTGGTGAGGCCACTTTCTGTTCCTCTATTTTAGCATCTGCATTTCCATCAAAGCTGGCTTCGGAGGCCGTTTCGGCATCGGTTGGGGTCTGGGATGGAGGATCTCCTCCCTCAAGTCGTGAGGGACAACTTTTCCTGCCTGTTCCTCTTCCTCGCTTTACGGTGACCAGAAACTCTTCCAGTTTGTCAGTGCGTTTCGCCTGTCGGCCGCTGCGACGCACTGGGGCGCCCTTGCCCTCCGGGGTCTCCGCTGGCATTTCTCCAGGGATTTCCCTTTTAGCAATGGTGGTCCGACGAAAGCCCCAAGTCTTCTTAAACTCACGTGAGGGTTTTGCGGATTTGTCAGGGTCCTCTACTTTGTCTTCACTAACATCCCCTTGATCTTTGACTTCTTCTGAGACCGATGTTGGTTCTGTGTGCAAGACATAGCTAAATTATAATTAAATTCAAAAATAAATATTTAATTATCAGCATGCTGCAGCTATGCAATTTGGGTGACAATTAAAGCTGTGGTACATGCTTTCAAATCAATGAAAACCTGGATGAAATTTAATATGGTGACACCATATTCTGATAAAAAAGGTTGTTAAAAAAAGCCATTTAATGTTTCCCAGACAGTGCATGCCCAGAATGGATTAAAAGACTCTTTAATCTCAGTGATTGCATCCCGTTTTAGTAATTTCTCAATCTGAAACCCTGACTGGAGTAAATCCCACGGCTCTCTTGTACAGGAGTGCATGTGGTGGAGTGGGCCGTGGGTACCTTGTGAGCTGGTATCCACAGGATCCTGGCTGGGCTCAGGCTCAAGGGCTTGAGCCAGCTCAGAGCTCACACTCTCCTCCATAGCAGAGAGACACTATTTTTCAAACAGAATGTCTATAATTAAGAAAGAAGACAGATTCAATAGAGAGCACAACTCCCAAATATTTACTACAAGTGTTCTCATCTGAAGTCATGTGGCTTCTCAGCAGAAGGTGCTGCTAGTGTGTCTTTTTTCTTATTGGTCTATCATGCATTTAGTGTGATGTGTCTACAGGGCATATAAAAATGATCCAGATGCTTAACAGTGCTCTATCCTTGATCTATTGCATCCAGAGTGCTGTGTCAAATCAAAATGCACTATATAATTTAAGGATGTACCTAAACTGTTTAGAATAGAACTGAATTATTACATGGCTACACATTGTTTGTGCTCAAGATGCACACTGGACTCCTCAAAACTAGCCTAAATTACTTAAGAAATATTTTTTGGCTTTCTATTTCCTCAAGCAACTAAAACTAACAAAGACTAACCATATCATCTTTGTCGTTAAATTAAATCGGAATAATTCAGAGAATGCGGAAACCTCCACAATTTAGGTGTGCATTTTGAGTATCATGATACAACAGTATAAAACATTGAGCTTTGCTACTGTATATTAATAATAATGCATTTCTGAATTCCATAACTGATGCCTTTACAGCTATTTTCCTCAATATTGCAATGCATTTCACATTTGTAGACACTAGGGATTTATTTCATATTAAGTTGCAAAAAATTACTTTTTATTATTTTGGGTTTCATACAACATGTCATCTTTTGTGGCCTTTTATAATAATCTCAAATACATCTGGTTTAAAGCTAAAAGAATTCGTAACGCTGCACATCACAATGAAAGACATTTAAATGAAAAAGGCGGCATTATTAAACATTAAAAAAAGGTTACAAATACAAATCTTGAACAATGCAATCGAGAGAAAACCAGACCTGCTGTAAGACAACAGCTGCAGTTTCTAACGTGCATTTGGCAAAGGAGATAATGTGTCATAAGTTGCATTTGTAAGGTTCAAGTTACCAGGACACAAATACTGCCAACAGCTTTCAGAAAAAAAAAAAAACAGTGTGACTTCTGTTCTCAACAAAAAAAACAAAAAAAAACATGCAGTCTCTCGTAATAACAGTAGTGTAATGCTGTACCTGTGTGCTATGAAGACGACGACTGGAACTCTTCTATTTAAGGTACAGATCTATAAACAAAATACAAAAACAATTAAAAGTTTATTTAAGATACAAGCTATATGAGGTTAGGAAGGTGGTTACATCAACATATCAGGACGTATAACTTTCTGTACTTTCTTACTTCAAATATAGCTTTCTGTATATAATTAATTGTCCTTAATCTTCAACTAAAAGACAGTAGCCTACACGTCACAAAATCTTGCATATTTTCGGTAAAAACATGACATGAGAATTACAAATGAGTAAATCTAAAAATAAAAAATACATTTAAACAAATAACTGGTCTACCTAAATACTATGAGCAAATAAATCTATACAGGATTACAATGTCATATTTGATTTGCCTCTTTCTTGTTTCATCTTAAACAACCACTAAAAATATTTCAAGCACTGCACAAGACCCAACCACCTTCGAGTTGAAAGCCAGTCCTACACTTTGCAAAACACATATGCAAAATTCATGCACATTTAATCGATTTTACTCATATAAATTGGGCATATACAAACAAGCAGATGACAGTAATTGTGTGTGAGAGGGATTATAGCAGTTATAACATACTGGGCGTAATGTACAATATAATTGCAATCCAATATTATTAAGATAACATTAAGTACAAACTAAGCAGGGGAACAAAACGTAACTTACAGTTTTAAAAACAAAACGCATTGTCACTCCAGGCCAAATTATTAAACGTGTCTTGAGATCCATGAATTCACCCATGTCTAGTGTAATTTAAGGAAAGATAATCCAATCTCAAAAGGGTTTCTGATGTATTTATAAATACAGCATTCCTGCATGCTACATTTTTAAATAAATAAAACATACATCGTTGTGTTGAGGCTTGGCCGCCCACAGCGTTGAGTGTCATAGCAACACACATACACCCCAACAAAACTGACACGGAAAACTAACCGCCCGAACTGCTGTAAAATATACATTTGCGTAATGCAAAGGCGGCGCAAAATGAGAAAAAACATAACAGTTTTCAATTGTTACTTGCCAGTTAGCTTTAGCTAATCGCTAGCCCGCGACCTCCATTTCACTGTCCCATTCGTGCGCAGTCTCGCTTACACAAGAGATCCTTTCATTCCAGCTATTTTGTTCCTTATACACACAACGGTCTCGCCGTGTATACAACTCAGAAATACAATTCTAAATGGGCTCTGCAGTGTGTACTACTGGTGCTAAATCTAACTCATTTTTGCGAATCGGTTCTTTCGAACAACCAAAAAAATCAATGAACGTTAACGTTACATCCGATACAGTGGTTGTTCTTCGTCATCTGGTAGTGACGCCATCACGTGGTCCCTACGCCCTGTCCTATCAGCTGCTAATCATTACGTTATTGATAAGCGTGTTTATTTTATGCTTGTAGGATTTAATGTATCCCAGTGCTTCAAACGAATCATACCGACTGGTTTCTAGAACCGATTCAAAAAGGGATTCGTTTGCTAACCGTAAGTAGTAAGAACACACTGGTCACGGAGAGCTGCCACGTGAGAAGCGGTTATCATTCACACGTAATAATTTAATTAATGCCAAACTAATATTGAGTGAGTGCGTATTCATGCAATATATGCAGGAGACAATAAAAAAAAACACTGAATTTCTGCAACAGACATAAACAATAAAATAGATCTGCACTGACTAGATTTATATAACGTTACCTTCCCCTCGTGCAGGAAAATACATAAAACACACATGAATAAAAGTCATCCACATTACGATAAATCCGATTTAAAACTTGAAAACAATGCATAGGTTTAGTGCAAAACCAGAGGACCGCACACACCCACTTTGTCGACACAGTAAAATCAAAAACCGCCACTGCATCGAAAGAAATTGTAGTAACGTTAACCACATTTAATAAAGACGGAATACAATCGAATACAAAGCAATCGGTAACTTAGTTTGGAGAATAATGTACAATCAAATTGTAACTTAAAAACGTGACTACCAATACACATGGGAGACATAAAAGTTAACGTTACATGTTTAAACTCGTATAACGTTACCAAAACAGAAAATCGGCGTTATTTTTTATTTAGAGACACAACCGGTGCTGTTTACTAACGTTAGTATGCCCGGGTTGTTGAACTCCATCTGGAATAATCTTTCTTAGCATTTCAAATAAATATGGAGTCTCATGGCGCCATTACTGGAGCGCGAGGTTCTCTGCTGTAAAACTGACAAACTGTAACTTATCTGTATTTATTCAGCACAGACGAACGGCGGAATATCGTGCATTAGTGGTCAACATAACTAGAAATGCATACTCACTTGTTAGCATTAAGATCGTTCGGCCTACGGTCAGTGCAACGGTATGACCTCCATTTTCTCTTCTTGTTGATGATGGTGGCGATTGCAGTATTTGCTTTGCTTGTAGTGCATAGCATGAGGCAAAGCACATTCGAAGCTGAAGTTGTAGAACAGCGACGCAGTGTCGTGGGGGTGGAAATGCACCATCTGACAATATCTGGCAGGCAGAAATGCGCCCTCTAGTTTTCAGTTGAACATCTGACCTCCTCCTGCTTAGTAAAAACCATGCATGCATGCAATAACCCATAAAAAAATCAAACTGGTACTATTTAATTATATTATTCTGATACGATTCGTTAATACTATTAGTAGTCGTAGTTCAATTAGTATTAGTAGTCAAACAATTGATAAAAATATTTTAATTAAAATATATAATTTTTAAATAGAATATACTTGTATTTGCATATGATATCTACTTGTATTACACTGGGTATTATAGTAGACTAATTAGAATGCATTATAAGAATCCTATTTTGATGCATTGAAGTTTCAGTAATGCATTTTCCATTTTTACACACCAGGATTTCATTTTTGACAGACACGTTGCAAATGAGGGCATATTATTAAAAAGTGACGTGACATACAGCCAAGCATGGTGACCCATACTGCATTTAACCCATCCAAAGTGCACACACAGCAGTCAACAATATATGCTGCAGGGCCCAGTTGGCAGTTCAGTGTCTTGCTTAAGGGCACCTCAGTCATGGTATTGCAGGCCCGAGACTCAAACCCACAACCTTAGGGTAAGAAGTCAAACTCTCTAACCACTAGGCCACAGCTTCTCCTTGTTGCCTTCAGATTCAGCCATCAATACAAGATTTGGCAGCAAACAGAGACGTCCACAAAACTCTGATGTAATAAGTCAGCACAATCATTGTGTGGCAAAAACAAATCAATTATTTTTTTAAGTTTATTATTGCTTATGTTTTTTATTACACTTTAACACAACTCAGAAGTTGTGTCACTGCAAATGAAGGCATATTATTAAAAAGTGACATGACATACAGCCAAGTATGGTGACCCATACTCAAAATTCATGCTCTACATATACATTTCAAAGATTTTTGTGAATACTGTCACATTAAAACACATTTGAAGGTCCAAATAAAGTAGGAATTTTTAGTCAATCACAGAATGACTCCAATGAATAACACTTTTATCAGGTGTTCTCTTTAATTCACTTGCACCATACAAAAACTATTAAATTATAATTTAGACCACCAGATCTTTATTTATATACAATATGTAAACATCAATCTGTTCTTTTTTATACTGACAGCCACTCTCAACCACTCTCCTTTTCTGTATATGGTTTGAAGTAACATACGTATGCACTATTAACAGCATAACATGAGGAATGTTTCTGTTTGTGGTTCATAGATACAGTTTCTTATGCGTTCTTTAGAATTTGGTCTTCAAACATTGAGAATACAGCATCATATGAATGATATATGCAAAATTATAACTAACAAAAAAGTTACAGTCCTGTTAATATTAAAATGTAATATAAAAAAATAATAAATCTCGCCAATGTTCAAATAAAATGAAGACTTATCATCTTAACAATTCTTTGACACCAACAATATAAACATGACAAAATCTATTATCATTCATCAATGATCTAACACTACTTTTCGACTTTAAGGTCAACTTAAAAAGAGAACCATGAGATCCTACTGATGTCACGAGCTTCAACATCAACAGATCACAGAAGTAAACAGAAAAAACAAAGGCATTTGAGATACAGGACAGAAAATAAACATTTATAATTCGCACTCTTATCAAGTTGTAATAGTTTTACAACATGTTTTAACCATCTCTTTTCCATGGAGACACACAATCGTACAAGATAGTGATGATGTAGTCATGTTTTGTGAAACAGTGTTTAAACTCATCTTATCGATATATCAAGATATAATGTAGTCTTTTGAGTTTTATTTAACCAAATTTGACCCTGGACCACAAAAAACAGTCTTTAGTCGCTGGGGTATATTTTTTGCAATAGCCCAAAAAACATTGTATGGGTCAAAATGATAGATTTTTCTTTTATGCCAAAAATCATTAGAATATTCAGTAAAAATCATGTTCCATGAAGATATTTTGTTCATTTCCTACTGTTAATATATCAAAATTGAATTTTTGATTAGTAATACGCATTGCTAAGAATTCATTTGGACAACTTCAAAAGCAGTTTTCTCAGTACCGTATTTTCCGGACTATAAGTCGCACTTTTTTTCATAGTTTGGCTGGTCCTGCGACTTATAGTCAGGTGCGACTTATTTATCAAAATTAATTTGACATGAACCAGGAGAAATGAACCAAGAGAAAACATTACTGTCTACAGCCGCCAGAGGGCGCTCTATGCGGCCAGAGATGCTGCTCATTTTTTTGCACCTTCAGATTCCAGATTTTTAAATAGTTGAATCTTGGCCTAATATTGTCCGATCCCAATAAAACATCAACGGAAAGCTTATTTATTCAGCTTTCCGATTTTCCATAAATCTCAATTTCGAAAAATTGGAACTTAAGGCAGTTTTTTGGTCCAAGGTCAAAATGTTCTTTTGATGAAATCACATGAATAAAAAATGAATTAAACACAATAATCTTTTTATTTTAGCTTTTGGAACTGAAAAAAAAAAAATTAACTGCAATGATTTTTAAAATGACTGATGTAACTCATATAAATTATGAGAAAGATTACCAGCAGATGAGGGTTTCGGAATACTATAAATATATTTTGGCAACATTAAAAAGATGAACTTAAAAGTTATCAGACCCCACGTACTAAAAGATAAAAAAAAATTATAATAACAAATAAACTGGTCTTTTTTTGTTTATAATCAAACCCAACAAAGAAGCAGACAACCTTCTCAAACCTACAGCAGGAAATGTTTGGATGGTCTTTGTGTCTTAGATTTGGAACATTCAGATGGTCATACACAGAAAAAAAAACACAAAAGCACAAAAAGGCAAGACAAATGTTAGTTAAAACAATCTGTAGTGAAGAATTTGACAACATCTATGTACAGCTGTACAGACATAAGTGCTGATGTAATGTATGTTTTGTACATGTGAGCTAGGACATAGTGACAGAGACACTGTCCTTGGCTTTATCCACTTCACTGTCTTTGTCTGCAGGTGTAGCAGATACAGTCTCTCTAGGGGAGTTGTTCGACTGTCCAGGGGCTTTGAGAGTAGCATCTGTGCTGCTTTCTGACTCTTGTTCTTGCTGTGATGATGTTGCTGGAATGCACAAAGTCATTTTATAAACCTATTAATAAGACAAGTTATTTCATACACTACTTATATACACTAGCGTTCAAAGTGTTTTTTTTTTTTTGAAAGAAATACTTTTTATTCAACAAGGATGCATGAAATTGATGTTACAGAAGTCTTCTAGAATAGTGAAATAGATCATGGCTTCCACAAAAACTATGAAGCAGCACAACTGCTTTCAACATTGGTAATAATAATAAGATTTTTGTGAGTGCCAAATCAGCATATTAGAATGATTTCTGAATTTTCATGTAACACCGAAGCCTCTGACTATATATATAATATATACTATAGTCTGATATTATGTCTTACCAGACTGTGTGCATGACTTCATGTGCTCAGGCCAGTGTGCTTGTTGGCAGGGATAGTCGCAGTAGCTGGTGTTCCAACAGCAGTAGAATATGGCCTCCTTTCTGCAGTTTGCACACCATTGCTTCTTTTTAGTTTCATCTACAGCCTGCTGTTTCTCCACCTCCATCTGTTTCTTGACCTCCGTCACGATTCGCTCTCGCTCCTGCTCAAGACTCTGCCTCATCTCTGCCATGGTTAGCTCTGAGTACAACACATTTACCAAATGTGGACACACAAATAAGCAGTCAGGATGGATTGTTGAGGCACTCCACCCCAAGATGAAAATTCTTATCCCCATGTCGTTCCAAACCCATAAAAAGTTTGTTCGTCTTTGGAAAACAATTTAAGATATTTAGGATGAAAACAGTGAGGCTTGTGACTGTCCCATAGACTGCGAGTAAATTGCACACTCGAGGTCCAGAAAAGCAAGGATACGCACGTTTTCTATGTATGAAAACGTGCCAAAGTGACAAAGAAGAGTGTAAGCTGCCCATATTTTCCAAAATGGTGCTACGCTGATGTGGAGAGAGACAGAGGAAACAAATTGTTATATAATAAATTCGTTATTTTAGTTTTATTCGCGTACAAAGTGTTCTCGTCGCTTCAGAACGTTACGGTTGAACCAATGATGGCAGATGGACTATTCTGAGGATGTCTTTCATACTTCTCTGGACCTTGACAGTATAATTTACTTGGCAGTCAATGGGACAGTCACAATTTTCATCCAAAATATCTTAAATTGTGTTTTGAAGACGAATGAAGCTTTTAAGGGTTTGGAACGACTTGGGGGAAGTGATTAATGATAATTTTTATTTAGGGGTGGAGTATCCCTTTAAATTTTAGTAAACAAAAAGCATGTCTAATTAATTGAAAAAGAAAACAAAATGTAATTGTTATGGCACTATGAAATTTGTTTTCGATTTTCCAAAATTTAAGTGCTGTAATGTGCTTGACATGTCATGTATGCCTAAGTATGTGTAGTAAAGAAAATTGCACACAGAAATGCAGACTTTGTATTGTGATAGCATGCTTATTCATATCATGTTACTTGGGTGTACTGCCTATTTTGATATATAAATTCATAAATATGACAAATTCTGCATTATAATGTAAATCAAATTCTTATGACTGGTTTCCGCAGTTCAGGCCATATTTTCCCCACTGCGGAAATCACAAGGATCTATTCCATTTAACAGTCGATGTTACAGATTTTATTTATTGCTTTAGGCAGATATTGGACAATACATGCTCATCCCCTGCACACTCATTTCATTATTGGTGCAACCCTACATCACACTATCAAAAACTTCCATCAAAGTTGTCTTAAAACCTAAATCCAAAATACGCTCTTGTCTTAGGGGGACTTGTTTGATCCACTTTAAAACTTGACTAGTACTGTATTATCAAAAAAAAAAATAGCTTACCTAAATTGTGCTTCATCTCTGATAATTCTTGTTGATGCAACCACTGCAGTTTTTCGATTTCAATTCGTAACCTTCTAATCTGTAACAAAGATAAAAATTGCTGTTTTATTCATATTTTTAAGGTGTTAAATAATTCACCCACAGTGCTTTGCACTTCTCCAAACCTCTGCTATTGTGTTTCCCGACGTGCTTTTGGTAAGGTCATTATATATCTCAGTCATTGTCCCTTTAATTGCATCCATGATCTGTTAATAATTTAAAAACAGTGTGTTAAACATCAATAACTGTGTTAATAGAACAATTAAAATGGTTTTCCGTCTAAACACATAGTTTGCAACCCCCATTTCCATAGCAGTCTCACTTTGTTAGTGTACTTCGCTATATCCGCTGCTACATCTGCAGATGTGGTGGGGATCTGGAAGTCTGCAGTCGTGGATGTTGATGATGAAGAGGAAGAGCTCATGGAGGCTGACACAGGTGTGCTGGTCACCAGTGTGACGGCAGAGGTGGAGGTGGTGTGTGGCGAGTCTTTCTGTTGTACTGCTGGATAAACACGACCAACAATATTATTACAAAGTTTGGAATAATTAGGATGTTTGAATGTTTTTGAAAGCGGTCTCTTATGCTCAGCAAAGCTGCATTTATTTTATTCAAAATACAGTAAAACAGGAACATTGTGAAACATTATTGCAATTTCAATTAACTTTCTATTTTAATTCATTTTAAAATGTTATTTATTCCTGTAACACAAAGCTACATTTTTAGCAGCCATTACTATATTAGTCACAATATCCTTCAGAAATCATTCTAATATGCTGATTTGGTGCTCAGTTCTTGAATACTGTTGAAATACAGTCGAATAATGTTTTTTTGCATTTTTAACCAAATAAATACAACTTTGGTCATTGTAGCCTCTATCTACCGGTAATGTACATATGACATTTATATAGAATTAATTCAAATCGACTGCATACTTTTCACAGACTGTCGTGTTTGGTATCTGGTGCTGGATGAAGGCTGCTGCCCCGACGAGGATGAGGACACCTGCGCTTGCTGTTGCGGCTGTTGGCTGCGCTGCACCTGCGTTAACACCTGCGCCTGCGTGGCCGGTTGCGTTTGACACTGCTGCTGCCTATGCACCTTCTGCATGTGCCACTTTTGAGAGGACGTCTGAAACTTGGTGGTGGGGTTCCACACGACGGCCTGCTGCACAACAGGTACAGTCTCTCGGGGCAGTAAGGGCCGCTGCTTCTTTACTGTGTTGGTGGAGATGGGTGATGAACTGTTGGCGGTGGAGGCACTGGTGATGGGGAGGGTGGAGGAGGTCAGAGTGGTGCTGGTCGGAGCTGCTGTGAGGGGTATTATGTTAAGCGGTAAGGCCAATGGGGACTGAGATGGGTCCTTAACAGTTTGGGAGGAGGAAAGGACCGTTGAGATTTGAGGCTGGGTTAGGCTGCTTGAAATTGGAGTGGCTTTACCTGCAATCAAAGAAAATTATAGCATGAAACATGGTTAGGCTATAGTTAAGATAGCTGCCGAAGTAACACTTCTTGTTTTAATTTAGTTTAACCTGATGTAGATTAACATAATTAACAGATATAAAAAAATACTGATAAAAATGTCAAAAACACAATAAAACGACAAACTAAATCATAACTAAAATGAAAACTGAAAATATAAAAATGAAAACCATTATAAACTGGTTTGGTTTGTCCAGCTGAACCGGATTTTAAATCCCCCCAATTAATAATGCACTCAGTCATTAATGTTAATGAATATGGCAGTTATATAGACTTGTATAGACTTATATAGACTTGATAAGTACATTACATGGGCATGAAATATTAATTTAAGATAAAGGTTTTTAGCTATAAAAACGTCTACTCCAACGTACAAAACTACTGACCCAGAATCAAGACAAAGACTACAACAATATGACGGTAATATTAATAAAACTACTCTGAGGTGATTTTCAATTTCATCACAATCATTAACTGAGACGCAAGATGGCGCGGTTGCGTTTGTATGAGACGAGAGAGAGATTGCGATGTGTGGCAAGAGCATCAGACATCAGACAAGTTAAAACGTTTTCGCTTATCATGCCATTGTATAAATTTGCAGTCACTCATCATTTATTTATTATAAACTAATAAAAGCAGTTTTATTTTACATGAATCTAGGTTGCTTTATAGATATCCTTTTATATGTTATATATTCATTTTATATTATTTATTAACTATTTTTCAAGATTTCTTTGATTTATTTGAGTGCACCTTTAAACATTAGCTAACTATCATCTGATTGGCTGAGATTTTTGTTTTGCACACTGGTTCACTTTTAATGTTGACATAGGTGGCGACAATTATTAAAATACCTGACAGATCTGAGGTCCAGACTTTGAGGGGCTTGTCCATCATTTTCAATGTTCCAGCAGATTCCTTCAATCGCAGGTAGTTCTGGCAATAGTTCGTTTTATGGGTACTCTAATGGCCAATTTAACAAAAACAACTGAAGCCTCTTAAATATACCAGGTGTTCTAATAATTTTGGCCACCACTGTAAAACTAACGTGATGCTGCTGGTCTAATGGCAATTGGCTGATGTTGCTAGAAGTTTTACCCAGACTTGATTCTTACACTTCATTAAGGAAATCTGACCTTCAGGTTTGGAGGCTGTGGGCTCTTTGAGTGCGGTGACAGCGGCTGAATCTTTCTTGTTCCTCTTCCTCTCCTTCCCTGCCTGCTCTTCTCCCAGGTCGATGACCAGCTCCCTCTCAGAGTCTGAGTCTACATCCACAGATGCCAGCTGCATGGCCTCTTCAGAGCCCTTGGGTTTCTCTCTGGAGTCTGGGGGTGCAGGAGGTTCCTTCTCAGAATCCATACCTGGTTTGTCTTTAGCTATAGGCTCGGGGGTGCTTGTTTTTTGGCTGGTTTCTCCTTTGGTTGTTGTACTGGCTGTTGCAACAGACTCTGTGCTGCTGTCTTTTTCCTCAGCAGTAGCCAATGATGGTTTTGACTTTTTCTTGGGTGGCTCTTTCTCATTTTTATCATCAACTGCGTTTTTGTCATCTTGGCTGCTCTTAGATTTCTGTTCATCCTCGCTGCCGTATTCACTGTCACTGCAGTCAGACTTGTCAGATTCCTCTGAATCACTGTGCTGTACTCCTTTATACACATCCTCAGATATTTCGTCTATACCTGTGAGATAGAGTAAATGTTTTAGCTTCAGGAAAGTAATACAATGTCTGCACATTCTCTTTTAATACTCGAAAAAGTTCAAAAAAGAATCTTAAGTGTTTTTTTTGGGACAACATTTTCATTATATTAAGAATTCTAAAAATGCTATTCTAAAAACTATTAGATATTCCAGAAGGTGTAATTAGTTATGCAAAACTGTATTTTATCTAACAGAGAATATATAGGCATAATTAGTCAAAAATGATTCATGTTTTGTCACAAAACCACACTTGGACTAACAACACACAAACTTCTTCTTATGAAACATAAGAAAATACATCAGGAGAGTTTTAATGGAATTGTTTGTGAATTGCAGCGAAACACTGGAAGCTGTTTGAACATAAATTTTTAACTGGTAAAATGGCTGATGACGTAACCTTGACAGATCTCAATCTGAACTGACCCAGCTGTGCTTTGCAGCTCTCGATGGTCTTGTCCAGGTTGAGTTGGAAACGGCTCCTGATCTGTCTCTTAGGGGAGGTGAGGGAAGGCTGAACCCCCTGCTGCTGTTGTTGTTGGACACTCTCACTCAGCTCCTTCAGGTCCATCTCTGCTTTACTACGATCTGAAAGAGATCACAAGGCTCTCACTATGAGCTCCCATTAGGAGCATATCTTAACGCATACAGACTGAATTGAGTAATACTGAAGTTTTAAATTTTAATTCACGACATCCTTTTTTGAGCTACAAGATCAAATCATGCATAAATCATTTCTAGGAAGATGTAGAAAGGGTTTTTGTGAATGAATTATCCACATTAAGATTTTAATGTCTTATTAAGAAGAAATTAATAAGGGTCAATTTTGATTTCATGCTTAATTGGACACAGGACAACATATTGCCTTGTTTCTGTTCACATCGTAAATCAATTAATGTTATATTTATATTTAGAAACTGTTTATGCACATTGCATACCATTGTCTCCATACATGCATTTATTTTAATTTATTAGCAGGATGTGATATAACATGCTTTATAAATGCTACCGTTCAAAACTTAGGAGTCAGTACTATTTTTTCCCCCTTTATTCTGCAAGTACGCATTAAATTGATCAAAAGTGCCATTTAAGAAACTTTGTATTTATCAAAAAAATCCTTTACAAATATTTACCACTGTTATAATAATAATAATAATAATAATAATAATAAAGTAATCAGCATATTAGAAGACTGGAAGTAATGCTCCTGAAAAGTCAGAGCTTTGCCGTGACAGAAATAAATTATATTTGAAATTGTATTAAAACAGAAACAGTTCATTTACAATATTTCTGTAAAAACTGTGCTTTCTATCAAATAAATGCAGCATTTGAAAAATATAAAAAATCTTACTGACCCCATATTTTGGCTATCGTCAAATAATTCAATGGATTAAATCAATTGAAGGAAGTTTACCGAGGTTGAGGTTGAGGATGCTGCCAGTAGTGGGGGTCTTCTCCTGTTTAACAGGGGTGCTGGGAGCCAGCGAATGGAAAGGTTTAGGGCTCTCTAAGGTGTTTCCTGTGAGACCTGCTCTAGGAGGGGCAGGTGATGCTGTAATAGCAGAAACAAGTTTTAATCATACATGTCGCTGTTTAAATATTATTATGAAATAACAATTCTTGCTATTAACAAACCATTAACAACAACTTTTGCCTCAATAAACTCCTGATTTGTGGCTTATTAGTGGTTAGTGAGATAGTTGTTAAATTTAGGTATTGGATAGGATTAGGGATGTACAATATGGTCATGTAGAATATGTGCTTTATATGCACTAATAAACAGCCAATATGTTAATAATAGGCATGCTAATAAGCAGCTAGTTGATAGTGAGAACTGGTCCCAATACTAAAGTGTTACCACATTTTTTTCAGAGTCTAAAACTATAGCAGTACATGTTTTTTGGCAGGTTGCTTCAGTTTCTATTATACAACTCTTTTTCATATGTTTGACGTGAAAAGTACATAGTCTACACAAAGCGGCAGTGTTTTAATGTTCGATATACCAGTGCAGTCCACTGACTCCTCTCCAGTGTTGTAATGTGGCAGAGCCGCTCTCACATGACCTTTCTCTGCAGTCTCCTGTTCTCCATCAGATCCCGTATGGGCAGAGGAGTTCGTGCTCATTGGTGAACGAGGTATGTCCGACATGGAGATTCGCCTTCCTCTTCCACTCCCTAGGTTTCCACTGGACACCATGCTCTTTCCCACGAGCAACTTAGGAGATGCCGTTACATCAAAGCTGAACTTGATCTTCTCCTGTTTTTCAGGTTTGACAAAGCCCGCGCTAGGGTTTGCGGGATCCAGGAGCATCTGGAACTGGTTTTCTGGTGTATAAGGTGTGCGGAATGGAGCATAATTGAAGACTCCAAATTTTTTCCGGATGTTCTCTACGTATACTTCCATCTCCTGCATGGCACTGTTAAAGATGCTCTTGGTCTTCTTCACAGAGAAGGGGATCTCTTTGGACATGAGGTAGCAGTTGTTAATAGGAACCCAGGCCCTTTAAATAAAAATAAATAAGTTAGAATAAAATGAAGTTATGCTTGATCCCAACTGTTTTCTATTGATTTTGAAGTGTCATATAAATTTCAGTCTTCACCTAGACTGAAAAAACATCGCAATATCATTCACAGCCAATAAAAACATATTAGTTTTAGTTCTGAGAAATGGTGTTTTGGAGAAATGTAGGGTTGCAACATCTTATTGATAAAATTGCAAAAAAATACAAATAATTAGTTGGGTCTGTGCACACAGAAGCTCAGTAACATTGTTTTATGTAAACACACACACACACAAATAAAAAATAAGGTAGCACAATAAGGTTAAATATCAGTAAAATAATTAAAATATTCCTTTTGATGAAGTACTTTCCTATTTAAAGTTTAAATTAATACTTAATTGAAAAGCTGCACTTAACACATGTAATGAAACTGTACTGTAACAGTAACTGTAACAGGATATTAATTTATGAAGTTTCTTACTTTTATAAAATATTGTATTTTTGTAATAATGTAGCCTTCATATTTAACCCTTTAATTGCTAGCACAGTTCCATTCATAGTTAAATTCAGAAAAGTAGGGCTGCAAAATTGCAGCAAAAAAAATAAAAAATAAAATAAAAGTTGGGTTATTAGTTGGGTCTGTGCATATAGAGTAGAAGCTCACCAATAGCGTTTTATGTAAACACAAATATGTGAAAAAAAACTTACAAAATTTAATTACATGTAAATAAGACAATACAAATAATCATTTTGCTGAAGTACTTGTTCTTATTTCATAAAAATGTAACTTTGTAAATTTCAGTTATTAACACTTCATTGAAATCCTGCTTGTAACACATGTAATGGAACTGTACTGTTAAAGTAACTGTAATAGGATATTTAAAAAGTTTCTCACGTTTTTTTTGTAAATGTAGCATTCAAATTTAAACCTTTAATTGCTAGCACGGTAACATTCATACATCTATATACACAATTGTAATATTACATGATAAATATGAATTACATAAATATTATTGATATATGTAATATTATTTATGCAATAATAATTCTTATATTTAATACACATATAGACTTCAGAACACTAGGCAGAATGTGGAATAACTTTTTTAAATACTATAATAATAATAAAAAATGTTTTTAAATGATTTTTCATCCAAGTAATCAAAGAAACTTTCAACCTGTAAATGTGCTGTCAATTCTGGTAAAAACATGGAGCAAATGTATTTATTTCTTGACGTTTTGTGGATGGTTAGGAGGACCCAGTTCAGCAGTCCTCACCTGTCATGTTGCCCAAAGAACCGTGCATCCACTTGTCCATCTTTGTCTCGAAGAGCTTTTGCGGGCCAAAATGGGAATCCCTTCAGCTTGGCCCAGACCAGAGGGTGGGGGTTGCTCTGATAATGTGATGCACAGAAAACTGCATGAACAGATGGTTAACTCACACTAGTTACTATGTGAAGAAAGAATTTCATTTTGTTGAACACACTAACACACTCACACATGGTTCACAAAACCAGTTGTCCCTTTTCTGGCATGCAGAGAGATAGCACTCTGGACAGACCTCGATCTCATTCATCTGAAAAGTAATTGGTTTTTAAAAAAAACAGGAACTGAATAAAGTGTTTGCATATTTTGGCTTATAATTTACAGTACGTACTTCATGTTCACAGATCTTTACAATAACTTTAGCCGTTGCTGTAAGCTTATGGTTGCCTAAGAGAAAAATAGACGCAAAGAGTTTTAATAAAACAAACATTCAGCAGAAACAAATTTGACAATACTGTTGAACAGTTAGCAACCGACCTCCATTATAAATGATGCAGTTGTGCAAAATCCACTTCACATCAGCCAGGAAAGCCTCAGTGGAGCCATACATTTTCTTTTTAATATTCTGAATAAAAACAAAAAGTGATCACACTAATAAAGCACTTTTATAAGATGCCAGATATTATACAATCCTAAGTGACCCGAGTGTGTTGATTTTTCAGAATCAATGCTTCACTTTTACCTTTTCTAAAGTGCAGAGATCCATGGGATGAAATATATACTCCGCATAATCAGGATGCTGTTCCAGTGACACCGGCTTTTGAAACGGCTCCGTCTGAAGAAAAGAAAGAAATATTTTTGTATTAAAGTTAAAAATAAAACTGAACCACTATCACAGTATTTTTTTACCATTAGTTTTTGGCAAGCACTGCTTCCCGTTTCTTACAGTAATTTGAATAGGACATTGCACGCACAGAATGACACTTGTGTTGGCATGCCATTAAAAAAAACTTTTAATGATGTGAAAAGCTCTAGTGTGAAAGCAATCCTAAAGATCACCAAGCCCACCAAAGTTTTTTAAGTGGGCAGAATGTGCCTGAGCTTGTTCCATGAGGAAAGGGGCTTAAATGTAATACTCTCATTTCATAATGAAGTGTACAATGTTAAAAAAAAGTGGTAAAACAATACAATGTCTGATAGTTGCATTGTTTTTGTGTGAAATCTAGGGACTAAATCATAGATCTGCAGAGCCATGGAAAGTCATGAAACTTACACCAGGCTGCTTCATCTTCTGGAGGGCAAACTTCAGCAGGAAAGACAGCTGGTCCAATGTGAGCATCGTCATAGCTTTACTCTGAGTCTCTATGCACTCTGCAACTGTTATTTTCTGTAAACAAAAATGAGAAATACTTTAAGCTTTATTTTAATGCAAAATATTAAAGGGATGTTTCTATGTCATAAAAAAAGCTACATTTTCTTCCTTTTTTTTAAAATATAATTTAGATATCAATGGCATGGTATGCCGCCAGTTACAGCTTGTGTTTATTACTCAGCAATTACACATTTCAAATGCAAGAAGTCAATTATAATTTAATTTACATAAAGTATTATTATATTATAAAATTACTGAAGCAAAATCAACCAGTCAGAAAGGGTGGAAAATTGTCAGGTAAATCTAAAGTTTGACTTTTTGGTGAAAGAAACCTTGATTATTATTATTATAATTAATGGAATTTGGAAAAAAAAAAAAAAGTAAAAAGTTGAAAGTAAACATAGCTGATAGATATCACCATACTTCCCCAGTTGATTTATTACTTTAGGAACTGCAAAAAAAATTGTATTGCAAGCTTTCTAAAATGTCATGTTTAAAACACTAAACATTAAAAACATTAAAACATTAAACACTGGATAATGCCAGATTCAAAATGATTTTCATTTTGTTGACATTTCAAGATCAAAGGTTTTTACAGAATCGAATTTTCTGTCTTTATTTATCACTTCATAAATCAGAAAATACAGCTAGAAAAAAAAATCACAATGTTTTTTAAATGGGAAAAATATATATATAATCATGTAAATTAAATAAGAAGAAAACCTTTCTGAAAAAAAACAACAGCTTTATTTTTAGAATAAAGATGGAACAAGACTGTAAAATTGAGTCGGGGGGGGGGGGGGAGGGGGGGGCTCTGAAAACAGACTTAAAGATATGTATTGCATTTGAAATCTAGACACAAATAGAGAAAGCTCATAAAATAAACAACATTTTTGCCTGTAGTATCTTGCCCTAAATAAAATATTTACAAATTACTAACATTCTGCATTGTGAAGATTTTTTTTAGACAAAGTGGAGCCTGGGTGCACCAGTACCTCACATTCAGGGCAGAACCAGTCTCCTTCGGGCTCTGCCGCCAGTTTGAGGCACTTAGCGTGGTAGACGCGTGGGCAGAGCTCACAGCAGAGCACCTGGCCCTCGCGGTGGCACACCCAGCAGTAGAAGTCATTCCGCCCGTCCTGCGGTACAACATCAACAGGGTCTGTGGTGAGTGCGGGCTGCTTCACATAGTAAAAGGGACCATGTCTTAGTTCTGACTGGAATGCGGGCGAGAGAAACAGAAGGTTGGGGTTTCAAAACATGGGTATTAAAGATAACAAGACAAAACCAACAGGCACAAAGGTTATCGATCAGGAAGTGGCATGGAAGGACAGAAGGTGACAAATGTAGACTAATGAGCATTGAATTAACGGCATTCAACTTGTAACATGAGAGGAAACGCATCCTTGTTAGAGAAGAAAACAAGCTAAGAACTAATAATTCATTGCAGCTGAATCATAGGCTGTCCCTGGATACACATTTCTGCTTAGCTTGCATGACAGCCACCTGCCTTGCGTTTGTTTGGCTGGGCTGGGACCTTAGGTTGTTTGCAAAAATTAATTTCACCGTTGAAAGGTGACACGTTTATAGAAGGTAAAATGTTTTGTTTGGATCCCCTGCAAAAACAGTAGTGGTCAGCTCAAGGATTTATCAATAACCTATACCAGGGCTTGACAATAAGGATGCTCTGGCTGATCACATATGATTGGCTCTAATCAAATGCTTATGGTATGAGATGCTGAAAAATAGTGGATGTGATGATGTTTAAGGTGTGATGCAATGGCTATATCGGTCAAAACATGTATACCAACAGTTCACAAATAAAACAAGAACACAGGAATGCATGAAGAAATTTATAAACTCTTGCTACTATAATAGCCTGATAAAACAGACCTTTTGATTTATTTATTCAGATTTATTCTTTGCTTTTGTATAAATATAGCTGTTATTCAAATCATAAATCCATATTATTATAGTTCTTTAATTCCTAAAAACGAAGTTTAAACTTGACGTTTAAATTGTTAAAGAATTTACTCCACATCTAACACTTCATTAAAAAACTTGGCTACAACAGCTAAATGTTTCATTTTCTTGTTGCTAAAACACTAACAAAATGTTTTATGTTTCAAGAAAGTATGCTTGAAAAACAAAAGGAAAATTAAGTATTTGCATCTGTGTGATTTTTAGAATCTGCATAAATCTTTTAATTGTGAGAACAATTACATTTAATCAGTTAAAAAATGTTTTACATGATATATTTAAGTGGTTAACATGTATGAATTAGTTTAAATTTAATAAATTGGATTCATGTAATAAATATATAAACACCTTGATATTGTTTATTTAAAACATGTTTAGTTTTTTTGTACTATTACATAAATACTTATTTCAGTTGTCTAAAAATATTCATCACATTATATTTATTAGTTTATGTTAAAACTGTTTAATCCAAATGAATGTAAATTTGATATGGTGTTAAAATACATAAATCTTAAATATAGGCCTAAATATTTTGTGTGTTAAGAGTGACAAGATTTTGATAATAACTAAAATTAAATAAATAAATTTAACATAATATTTGTAGCCGGAAAATTGCATTATTAATTGACAACTTTTTTTTTTCACATAGATGCACACAAAATCTTAAAAGTGGCCAAATATTGGGTAGCCTTCTTTACACGTTTAGCAAATCAGATGTAAATTTGAAAAACAAGTGACCCTTAATGAACTACATCATTAAAATGTTTATCCATATTAGGGAGAAGGTAATGATGAATACCATCAAATCTTGCAGTGTATCACCATGACAAAGCCAACCAAAAGACAAAAAAAAAACAGATGGACACTGTGTTTAGTGAATGATGGACATGCCGGACCGAACACAGCTTGTAAAAAGAAGGAAAGTTGCACCTGGTCTTTACTGTTATTGACAGCTCCTGGTTTCTTCTTCTTTTTTACAGGACTAGAGGAGGTTTCCGAAGGCGAGTGTCCATTTGAGGAATGAGGAGGGCTGGAAACCTTGCGCTTCGGGACGGTCCTTTCTGCTGACCCTTGATCGGAGACTGCACAGCAATGGTACAAATTACTGACATAAACAGAGTTAAAACCGTACTTATAAACTAAACCATACTGAAAAAAATTAAATCTGACCACAAAGCATCAACAAATATGAGGAATTAACTGACATTCTTTGCACTGGGTTCACACTTGAATGTGGAAATAAATGTGGCTCTCACCCTTGGATCGTGTTGCGATTTCCATCCCTTCAGTTGCATCTGACTCCTTCCCTCCTCCTTCAACCAAACTGCCACAATAAAAAAAAGAAAAAGAAAATCAATGATATTTAAATTTCCTTTTTGTATACCTGCTGTTTTGTCATTAAGGCATCTGTATTCCTCATGCCATTCTTTTCGGTTAAAGAAATTTCTTTACTAAAATTATGCTTGAATTTTTGTTTTTACCTTTAGAGGGATTGTGTTTGGGGAGTGAGTTGTCTTTTTAGCAGTGATGCTAAAAAGACAACAAAATCTATCATAACTTCACCATTTTAACAAACATCGAGCAAGCAAATGTCTTCATATAGTACTTCAGTGAATTTAAGTTGGATTTCAACAGTTTGAATGCAGAAAAGAAGGAAGTTTCGTCAAATTCACAGCATGGCCTCCATCAGACTTGACACAGAATGCTTATTCTCCACTCCTATGAAATTCTAATCTAAATCTTATTGTTATAGAAATCGAACATTAAGGATAAGTAGATTAAAAAAAACATTTTGTGTCAGGTGTGAGTATTTGATACTAGCAAAAACGAATCGTGGCATTTTCTGATGGTTTCATTAACAAGTGACATGGAATAAAAACATCAATTTTATATAATATATACAAAAAAGACAAAGCTTTTTAATTTCATTAAACAATAATGTGCTTTTCTTCAATTCAAGAACACAACAGGCAACCAAGTTTAATTATACACTGCAAAAACTGAAATACTAGCTAAAATATCCCACCATTTCTTCAGAACAAGAAACATTTATTTAAGATATTAGGTCTTCTTTACTGAAAAACGGATGACAATTATGCCACTTTATGATTAAAACAAAATAAAATATCTAACCTTTAATAATTAATAATTTTATTGCTTTTGTTTTAAGCAAAGACTCACTTAATTTTGATATTTTTATTTCAGAAAAAAAAATATAGTTTTGCTTCTCAATGAAATATCTACATTGAAGAATGTTTGTACTGAAACAATACAAAAATACTGAGTAAGAGAATTATATTTTGCAGTTTATTACTGCCTGAAGTAGCGTTAAGATGGTTTCCTCTCATTGCCAAGAGAGAACTTTCCATTAGAAATCTCAATAAACACACAAATGCCATCTGAATATGATATGCACATCAGACCGATGGCCCATAACTCATCAGATTAGGCGTCGTTTGATGCCACTGCTGAACCTCTGTGGAAATTTCAATTTTGATTCGGCACTTGGACTTGAGACCTTCCAAGCGACATAACGTTTCCCATCATTTAGCAGTTTAAGCGGTTTTAAAAGGCTCCTTTGATCCCCTGATGCCTGGGTTATTATCACACACGCCATCCCCACCCACAAACAGAGGAACAGAGAACATCCTCCATGAACAAACCTCAAGCTGATCAGAGAATCACACTGTTATTGACATTTACCAGGTATATCTAATGCGCTTGCCCTGATGTGGCGGTGATATCTTGCTCCGTCCTCCACCCCCAATCTTCAGAGATGCAGATGGGGAGGGGGAGGGGGGTGTTGACAGCATGCACAAGGCAAACATCTGTAGAGCTTGAGCTCTTGCCATCTTTTGGCCTTCTCACGTCCAACCTACATGCACCATCCACTCCCCACCCGCAGCAAGATCCAGTTCCTCTTACGCAAACAACAACCCGAACACATGAGTTAAAAAAGGCAAAATACAATCACAGATCCACCTATAACCTTACCCTTAAACAAGCTTCCTCCCCAAAAACACACAGTCACACTAGCATTGCATGACTGTCCATCTAAAAACCGACATATAATAACAGCATACCTTTTTCTTTACAGGCACAGTACACAGATTCTTCAGGCTGAGCCTTTTAAATGTGTTTTTTCAGATATAAAGGCAGTGAGGGATGAGACAAAGATAGGTGCAGAATTTTCCAGAAGGGCCTTGCTCTCCCTGCTGCTCTCAGAGCGATTGTCAATCTTTAACCTCAGCTGTGTGCTGCCGATTGGTTTGAGAGCCACACGGAGACGCGTGATTGGATGGCTGGCGCTGTGTGTGCCACACAGGCTCTCTCTGCTCCCCTCTCTCTGCTCTGATACACTGCTGCAATGCAGGGAGGGCTGCTGCTGCTGCTGCCATTCACCGGGAAAATACTCATATTCTACCTTGAAAACTACCAGTGTGAATAAACACAGGATGTAGATGTTCGGACAAACATGTCAGCTGGTTTTATTCTCCTTCCCTTCTTGCAGTCACAGTGAAGGGCGACCATTTTGTTAAGTAGGAGCCGAATGGAGATTTGACAAATGAGCGACTCGCAGGAATGCAGCAAGGGCCTTGTAAACACCAAGAGACAAAGAAAAGGCTGGAAAATGTAACCGGAGTTAAATTGCAAGTCTTGGGAATATAGATGCTCAAGACTGACTTACACTCAGTCGGCTGCCAAAATGAGCTCACATACCCACTTAAAATAATATCAATTGCCCAGTGATTTTGTAATAGGGTCAAGGATGCTCATTGTCCAGTCTGGATCCATTGATTCATTCACATGCATGTTAAAAAATGTGCACATACAATGACTATTTTTAATGAGCTTTTTTTTTTTTTTTTTTTTTTTTTTTATGCATCTGTTATTTTTCTTTTTTTTTAGTTAGGGTGAACCCTGAGTCTTTATATCATAATGAAAAAAAGCTTCATTAAAATACTGTAATTAAAAAATAATTAAATAAAAATAAAATACAATTTCAAAAAGCCTATATTAAATATGTATTTTCCACCTTGAAAAAATACATTGCAACTTTTTTTGACAATGATTATTAACATGTGTATGTAATTTTATTCAAGGAGCAAAAAATTACACATGACATTTGTTGGAGTAAAATACATGTAAACTTATCTTAATTTTTTTTTACAATAAAACAAAAATGAATATTTTTTTGGAAATATATATTTTTTTTATCACGGTAGCTTTGATTTGTCTACAATTATTAATAATGATTTTAAACGATTACCTATAATTCAAATTAGGGGTGGGCGATATGGCAAAAATATCATATCATGATTCATGATTTATCATGATTGTTCATCATGTTGGTTTAACTATTTTGTAAGTGGTCTGAGCATTACAGCCAAACTAATTTCCCTATTACAAACACAAAGCCTTTCAAGGTAACCAAAATATTTTTAAAAACAATGCCATATATTTAGGTCAATGTGGGCAAAACAAATCTTTGTCATTATTTTATCGTTATTAAAAACTGAGACCAAAGTTACACATTACAAATACACATAATATACAAATTAAAAAAACTATTTTCAGGTACAATGTGTGTTATTAGGAGGAGCATTCAAGAAACTGAATCAACAAATATAAAAATAAAACACTATATAGATAGATTCCGATTAAAGCAACTGTATTAACGTTTTTAAATCAAGAGTAGTGAGTGATTTTCTCGTTGTATTTTATTAACATTAAATAAATAATTCACCTAAAAATAAAAAAGGTCTTATATTTATAACATCATTTACTCACTCAAAGGTTGCTTTAAACCTTAATGGGTTTCTTCTGCTGAACATAAATGTTATGTCGAAGAATGTGAATATGTAAACAGTCGCTGGTCCACAGCGACTTCCATAGTATTTTTTTCCTAATATCAAATTCAATGTGGACCAGCAACCGTTTGTTACACACATTCTTTAAAATATCTGCTTTTGTGTTCAGCACAAGAAAGATATGAATACAGGGTTTCAGGGTGCTCTATCCCTTTAATGACAGTCGACAGCATGACATGTTTAGTTCAGTCCCTTTAAGAGCTGCACGCATCTAATAATATACAGGCACTTATCCGTTTCTCTCTCAACTGTTTTCTTTCATTTTAGACATAACCAACTGAGTCTATACATAAATACTCAGTGTTTTAATAGTATTAGCGCAAAGCTAACTTAGTTCAGTAATCACTCTGTGTTTTTTTTTTGTGGTGTGACGTATTTAATCCTCTGCTCTTTTTTTAAACAACCAAACTGAACCATCCCCCTCAAATATCAGCAGTTAAATAATAAATCATATTTCTAGAAATAGGCTATAATCTCAAAGAGATATCATGAACTCACAAGTGCCTGGTGCTGTCAATCAGGTGAGGCCGATAAACAATCAGGTTTAATAACTTGCGTTAACAAACAAACTGTCAAACGCGCAGGTTATTTTGCTGACAATGACCGTTAAAGCAAAACAAGAACAAAAAAAGCCTGCAGTTTGACATTATGGTTGTGGAAAAATACCACTTGTCCACTGCTTTGACCTTCTGATCAGACCCCTGCTGTAGTAAATACAGTATCCAATGACATGCCATCCAAGAGAAATATTTGAAATACTGGCTACAAATGTAGCATCAAGTATGCCACATTAAGAAAAAATGCTTGCATTCACAGACACAGATACAGTCTTTGTGGTTGCAAAGTCATAAGCGGAAGTCTGTCTGAAATGGCTGCCAGCTCATACCACAATTAAAGTTTTGATAAAATGCCTGGCCTGTCCAAAGTCTTTACAGCTTGAGTCAACAGACAGAAGTCTGTAGCTATTTAACCAAGAAAGGCAAACACAAGACTAATTCACCATCTATATGCATCGGTTTATAGAAAATAAAGTCTCTTCTATTTATAATCCAATAACTCTTTCAGCAGATGCATTCTGCTGTGTGCTTTTGCTAATTAGGCATATATCCTGAGCAAAATGGATATTCAGCGCCATGTCAGCCATTGAAAAATGTTCCCTTAACTTGCAACCTGAGCCAAAACTGCTGCTCGATCTTTCTGCCAGTCTACATGTGCGCTTCCTCTTACAGTCTGTACTGTCTGCTCCTCAGGGCCTTCCATTTTGAGAGGTCTGGCCTGTGACACAACCTGACACGGCTGTGCTCCTCTCCAGCTATAGAGAAACATTACTAGGAGAGAGGCCATTTTGGTCACATGTGTTCGCACAGGTCAGCCATGCGAGCCTGGAGACTAAAACACAGTGTGAGTGTGATTTCTGAGTTGCCTCTGCCTGCCAGGATCCAGCTCTTTGGTGTTGGGACAGGTTTCTGTCCCCTGTCTCTCAGAAAATCCTGTATTTCTGCATGACACAATTCAACCATTAGCATGAACAGGTAGTGTAAAAAGCATACAAGCAATGAAAAACCTCTTACCTCTGTGGATGCATGGCTTAAAACAGTGGGTAATGTCAATGCTTATTAAAACATGGAGGACAGCTCTCCCTCCCTCTCTCTCTCTCTCTCTCTACAGACAGTAGTCTCTGCTCTCCAAGCCAGCCAAGCCAACATTCTGATAACAGCTATGAAAGCACTTCTGTGATTGGCCGGTTTGTACAGGCAGTATGAAAGGCAGCCGCTGATTGGCTGACGGGTTTCCTGAGTATATGTCTTTTGTTCAGTACAGACAGGCTGTGGCAGGATTGAAAAGGGAGCTAGGCCTTGATGTGTACAGCTAAAAACTGAGCTAAATTACTTACAGTCAACCTCTTGTTAAAGGCGTTTTACGTTACATTTAAAACAAATAATTACTCAAGTAATAAAAAGATGTCACTATACACAGTCAAGGCCTTGAGTGCTAAAATTAAACTCTCTACTGAGAGGAAAATCAAACTTAAATTATAAATATTCCGTTAATCTATGTTTTCAACCTTAAAACATATATTTGGATACATATTATACACATTTGCTTATCATTCACTATTTCATTACCTCTGCATCATTCACAAATTCTTACCACATCATTGATTTAACAAATGATTGGGTTGGTAATAATTGTTTCTTCAAGTACATTACCGTTAAGAGTGATTTTTCTACTTGAACAGTACAGAGAGATCCTTAAAGGAACAGTTTCCCCCAAAATGAAAATTCTGTCATCATTTAATCACTCTCAAGTTTCTTACTACGATATTTTGGCAGCTAAACAATTGCTGGTGCCCGATGACTTCAATAGTATGGGGAAAATACAAGTCAGTTGGGACCAGCAGCAACGCTTTTAGATATCAGACTCTGATTTTTCATCTTCAGATTATGAATCGGTTCTATCAGAGGAGGATATGATATTTTGAGCCTGTTTTAGAAAATACATTGTTTTCATGTGTAATGAATCTCCTAACAATGCACTTGTCTGTGTAAGTTTGTTGTGTCCTGAATGACTTGATCAGTCTGGTAGTGTGTGATCCTCAGGCATTTAGTGTATGATGTCCAGTTTTTCAACAGTCGGGTAAATGTGTGATGCCTGTTGTTTTAAAAGCTGTTCAGATAGTGTATTCAATCCTTAACTTATACTCAGAATACCATGACCATATGTTTCCAACAGATCAGAGGGGGTGGGGCTTGGGCACAGCTTATCTAAAACCCACTCTAGTTAGACAGGTTCTGAAGCACCTTGCAGTGAGTCAGCTGCCAAAACACACCCCACGCTTGTTGTCTCCTTGTTTGTGTTTTTAATATCTAAAATGAACCAACAACACGTGCACATTTAATCAAGGATAAATTCCTAGTTTTACAATGAGTATGCAAACATGACTAGATGCTCCATATTACACATTTGGATTTTTACATTTTCTTGCCCATGCAAATCTCAATACCAGGTTGCCAGGCTTTTGTGGGTTGTTGCTATGCTGTGTTCTGGGTGCTATCTTACTAGCCCAGTTCCTTAGACAAAACTGTAAGAAAATTAAAGGGTCAGGTTCACCCCAATATTAGCAGTAAATCAACATGGGCTGTTCAATGACTAATTCCTGAAGGGATAGTTGGTCAAAAATTTTAATTCTGTCATCATTTACTCACAATCACATCATTCCAAAATTCTTTCTATTTTCAGTGGAACACAAAAGAAGATATTCTGATTTATAGTGCTAAGCAAATCAGAAGCTTTTGTAATTATATTATTCAAAACCATTAAATAGAATGCATAACACAGTCCTTCATCAATTAACAAGTACCGTTCAGAGAGCTGGTAGGTCATGTCACAGTATTCCCACTAGAGGAGGCTATTCAGCTTTCTGCTCCTCATGTTGTCATCTATGCCGAGGACAGCTGTCTGAGACTCCCTACTGCATTAATAAATCAAAACACATACTGACACAGACACACACTCACACAGCATGCAAGATCTCAAGCCAAATAAATATTGGTGATATGGAGAGATTTTCAAAGGCACACTGATTTCATTCAGCTCCATATCTACAGTCTCTTAAGATATTCACATGAGTCACAGGTTTAAAATGCAGTTTAGTTATTAAAACTGTATGCATAAATATATTGTATGTATTTTTTTTTAGATATTGACATCTCTATCTATCTATCTATCTATCTATCTATCTATCTATCTATCTATCTATCTATCTATCTATCTATCTATCTATCTATCTATCTCTCTCTCTTTTATTAAAACACTCAGTTGCCTGAAAGGGATAATTCACCCAAAAATTAAAAATCTGTTATCATTTACTCAACCTCGTGTCATTTCCATTCTTACTGACTGTCTTTTTTTCCGGCAGAACACAAAAGAAGATATTTTGAAGAATTTTGATAACCAAACTGTTTCAGTATCCACTGACATCTATTGTATGGGAAAACAAAAAACAAAAAAACAAAAACAACAACAACACTGAGCCAATTTTTCAAAATGTAAAGTAATACAGGTTTGCCGGTGAGTAAATGATGACAGAATGCTTATTTTCAGGTGAACAATCCCTTTAAAGAGCTTCAAGCATAGTGATACAATTTCCTAACCTTGAAATAAACAGATGAAATCATTGCGCTTTTTTACTCACTCTTCATTCATACATTGCTGAAGAGGTGATTTAACCTAGTAAATCTTAAAAGCACTTCATCTGGAGAGGGGATGGGCGAACGAGAGGTTCATGACTGCATGCTTGCAGGTAGAGAATCTATAGATCCAGATGATTGGGGGCTATCTCCTGTCCTTTCAAAGGGGACAAACAGTGAGGGGGTTGGGGGGTAAACCATCTCACACTCTAGGAAGGGGGAAGTCAGATTGTGCTGTGAATTGGGGGAGGGAACAACAACAGGTCTACTGGCCTCTTTCTGAAGAATGTTATTGGGGTACTCTCAGTTTTGTGGTCAAATATGCTCATAACTGAAATTGTCTTGTATGGCATGTTATTATTCTTCGGTATTTAAAATTAAGATTTAAGAAGTACAACTCTGCTTCAACTTTGCACATACATACAAGTCCACAAATTAAATTTGAAAATATATATTTTATAGCTATAAATGGGTTTTTCCTCCATGATTATTATGGCTAAACTGCTTAATTCTTCAGGTTCATGTCTATGTTTTTTGGCCTGATCAAGGGTTGTATAGCAGGGAACTATCATGACAGGAAACAGCAAGCATTGAGCTAATTACTTCTCTCTCTCTCTCCATCTCTCTCTCTCTCTCTCTCTCTCTCTCTCTCTCTCTCTCGCTCCCGTTCTCCCCTCCCCCTCCCTCCCACTGTTCCTACCTCCCCTCTCTTTTTCCTTACCTCCCTCCCTCCTCCCTCCCTCTTTAGTGCTGTCTCCTCCAACAGTTGAAATTCTACACTGGTATGCCTCAGAGATCACCATGGAGACGAGTTCATTGCTATCTTCTAGGTCTGGTCTTCGGAGGGCAGAGCACTTACATCCTCTGCAGACCACAACAATATGAGTGTGTCCTAAAATGCCTTTTTGACCATTTATTTCTCTTTACATGAAGATCTAAACATATAAATATGTAAACAAGAACAAGATCTAAACAAGAAAATATGTAAGCCTATGTAATGTATATCAGTCACAGAAACACATGCCTTTGATAATTAACAGTAATGCTATCAATCATATATATTGCACATTACAGCCTTTTTTGTAGGCTTTCCACTTGCACATATAGCAGTTTTGAAAATATTTATTGTTTATTATATTTATTAATATGTATTATTATGCAACATCGTGCATACTGAAAAGCATTCTGCAACGTGTATAACTTCAAGTAGCGTTAACTGTTAAATTGCTTGTACATCGTGTATATTGTGTAATATAAACTTTGTGTGTATTGTGTAAACTGTGCAGTGTGCTCTTGTACATTGACTCACAATGTGGCTACATTGTTAGTGGACCGCATGAGACTTATGCATATGTTTTAGTACCAATAAAGTGATTTGATTTGACAGATTATGAATAAAAAGGTGTGCTACAAAACAAATAATTCGATCTCTCGCGAAAACAGGCGAATTCATCACACTCAATTTATGTAAATAAAGGCGTACGTCAGCCTACTCATTAGATATACGTTACTGTTACATCTATGTGGTCCTTGGATGAGCTAAAAATAAATGCACTACATTGTTTTACGATATTGCTACTACTGTCCATCTCCTACTGGGTGTCTGTTTTTCGATCTGCGGGGGTTCATGTATTTGTAGTTTATTTTCTCTCTAGCTCTGTGCAGAATGCGCGGATCTGCCGGATGGCGCAACTACATTACCCAGAAGTCCCCGCGCGCATGATTCGGGCAGGCTTCTTTAAGCTTTGGGAGTGTTTCCCATTTAAACAAACATAGCTAATGCTGAAGATGGCGGATGCGTAGAAGTGGCTTAAAGAAACTGGAGTGTTTCACTGGATACATTTAAACCGGTAAGTGAACCGAATCACTTCATCGCGTTCGTAAATGGATACATTTAAGCAATTGTTGTGTCGCTAAGCAATGTTACGCGATGCCGGTTGTTCAGAAGTACATTCTTGTCCACGGTGGGGATCTTGCCACCTAGTTACTCTGCCTTTGAGACAATAATCGTAGTAACACAGTGTTGCCAAAGACAACATTCTCCAGCATGTTTGTTTACTTTTCATAACAAGATCCGTTTGTGGATTTTATTTCTTTAATTCTTATGCGATATTATTAACATTTTGCCATTAAGTCTCAGTTTGTTTCCGAAGTTCATGAACATTTTGTAAAGGTTTTAAATCCAGTCTGAATCTTTTGAGATACACAACAACCCTAAACGATTAAGTTATTTTTGTAATTGCTGTACTATTCCCGTTGCTGCTTCATATAATATTGAGATTAATATAATATGGAGTTTTGGTTGTTTTTATTCTTTGGTCAGCATCAAGTTTGTTACCAGTTTTTGGATCACCTGATAGTTTACATGGACTAAAGATAGTTTGTTTAAGCGTAACATAATCTTAACCCATTATCTGTCACTATCATAAATACTTATTTCTTATTAATTCTTCCAACTTTTTCATTCTGACCTTTAATAAACAACTTCCTGACCTCAAACGTTCTGTTTTCGGATGAATAAGTTAGTGTTTTATTATGCGGATGTTTTGTAACTTTGCTCTCAGTTCAATATGATGAAATTCAAATGACCCAAACAAGATAGTTTCCTGGTGAATGACAAAAAGAGGGTGGAGATTGAATGACCATAAGTCAGAAATGAACAAATTGAAGCTGGGGAATATTTACAGTGTTTTATGCTTTTGCTTTGTGGTGTGTTAATTAGATAAGAAAACTGTTCACATCCGGGTTGGCCACTTGATTTATGATTGATGATTTACTGAAGTCAGGAGGATATGTCCCTGTGATATCTATTAGACTTTTTATTTATTTGTTTTTCATATTTGTCATGATAAAGTGTGATGTAGGTCATACTGACTGTATTAGATGCTGTAATTATGGCTGTGTCTCAAACCCCAGTGAACTCTCTAGCCACCCAGATAGTGTTGTTGGACATGACCGGAGTCTTTTAAACGTGCACATTGTGAATGCAGGAACGTGAACGATTCTTATCAGAGAGACTATTTTTAATACTCCTATTCTTTGCTCTTGCAATGTTAATTGCAATGATTTAGCCTGAGGTATTCAGTGCACTGCAGCGCTGCTGGAAAGTTGGTGGAAGTTTCTCTGAATTCACAGCGATTCATGTTATGTAGTGATCCAAGTGCAACAGATTCTAAACTAGGAGAGCTTGACCACATCCCACTGTTTTGAAAATATTCACTGACCATTTATAGAAAGATCACAGAACCACATTTGTAGGACCAACGTTTCCCCAAAATCCACATGCACTCATGCTGACACATATAGACGCTTTGAAATATATTCTGCTTGTTATTTGGACACTGAAGGTACAGGTAGATAGCATGCTTGCACTCTGACTGTTTAATAACATATTTTTAGAACCATGGCCGATATGCTTTTATTGCCTCCACAGTGCAGTAAGAATCTTCCTAATAATTATGTTATTACATTTCAAAGCTGCAGCCTCTTTATCCTGTAGTGCACTTATTCAGTGTATAAAAATAGTTTAATATAAGCATGCAATTTGAAAGCATTTCTGTAGTTGAAGGCATGAGAACAGAACATGCTTTATGCACAGCGGTGTATGTTGGTGCTCACACGCTACGGGACCCACAAATGCCCTGACTGCGTGTGGGAAAAGACCCTCTGAACTCTTCTTCACACTGGACGTAGGCTGAGCCCCCCTTCCCCCTTTATCTGTTCTTTCTCCCCAGCTCCCTCTCTCTCACACGCCGAGCGTCAGGCTGCATTAACTATGAATCAATCTTGTGTTGAACGCTTTGACTGCAGATGGGGTTAAGAATTAAAGGATGCATAGATTCTCTGTCCTCGTCCATTTGTTAGCTCGGGTTCTATAACTCATTAACTCGGACGCTGTCAGGGGAAGAAAAGATTTCCCAGGATTTTTAAAGGAACATCTGAGTTTTAATTTGAACATTTAAACTTCTTATGTTTTGTCTTCTTTTAGTGTCCCTTGTTGTGTTTAAAGGAGTAGTTAATCCAAATAATATGAAAACTGTCATTATTATCATATTTTCATTAACATTTTCAGCAACATCCTGACTGCAAAAGAACCCTGAAGTATCATAAAAGCCAACTGTTTGGTTTGTGCGTTTTATTTCATGTATTCTGAAGCATTGTGTGGTCAACAGACCAAAATTTAAGTTATTATTCGCTGATAGTCTTGCCATCTAGTGGCCATAAACTGATGCACCATGAGCCTCTGTTATTTTAGTATTATTTAAATAATAATATAGTATTTGTTAATATTTTGACTTTTTTTTTCATCTCTGAAACATGTGAATGTGAAGACTTTAGTCTTGGTCTGTTTATCACAAACTATCATGTGACTTCAGAACACTTGCACAAAGTCTTATGACCCACTTTTATGATTTTATTTATTTAATTTCATAAAATTCCGAGCTTGACCGCCCTAGTCCCCATTTACTTCCATTATTTTAAAAAGAGCGATCAGCGCATTCATCCAGAATTCACCTTTTGCGCTCCACGCAAAAACAGAAATAATGTTAAATAATGTCGTTATTATAAATGTCTTATCTATTATAAATGTTCCTTTTTGCATATTTCACATTTCCTCTTGGATCGCAGGAGGTTGTGACTAGCGAAACAGCAGAATGACTAATGTGCTTCTCGTCACCTTTAGACACTTATCTGATGGTCCCCGCTCATTTTGCATTTGTCAGTCCACAATAGTTGAAGGAGTTGAACTGCTGCTGTTCTCTAAGCGCGACAAAAAGAGTGTGCTTGATATTTTCAGAACAGGGAAAATGGTCCAGTTATATCACTTATCTGTGTGTTTGTTTCAAATGTAAGATTAATGGTTGGGGGTGTATAGTGTTGCTCCAAGGCGCTTGTGTTGGTGGCAGTGGGTTGAAACAAAAGCTTGATTGTTGCACTAATTGAAATGTGATACCTGCTACTTGTGATGGCTTTTTGCTTGGAGTAGTTAAAGGTGTTGGTGCAGGCGGGTATTTCAGCCCTGTTAACTTTTAATACGTGTGCCGAGGTTGACACATCTCAGTGACTCGTGTGCAAAATGAATCGGAAAACGAACCGTTTGGAGCTTACAGGATTTTAAAGATTTATTGCACCGTTCAGATCTTGCAACGAAAACATTTTCAAACATAAATATTTCTGATTTGGAGCCTGTGCCATGATTTACAACACTAATTTGTAGATCCTTGTAACTTTCTGTTCTGCTAACCAGAGAAAAAAGTAAAGTTAGTCCTCCTCAGTGAAGACCAGAGTGAGCAATAAGTTGAATTCCTTTCACTCATCCACTTTTGGACACCTTTAGCACTTCGAATGAATGCCAGGTTGTTTATCATGGAATACATTTCCAGTTTTTAAACAGCAACTTTCTCCCTTCACTTTTTTGACATCCAGTCAAGAGCTCGACTGTGAAGGTTTGTCTTTCACAAGTCAGAAATTCTGTGCGAATCATTTGGAAACTTGTGAGTCATAATTAAGAATCTCTGCATGGCATCTGTGTGCGAGCATTGATGCTTCGTTTTACAGCTTCCTTCAGTGTCCTCTAGCACAAGTTGAATTTAAGAGGAATGTGTAAGTTGCATCCAGCTGTGGCTGCTTGTGTAAAGCTGTGTTGCCATGACGACACTCTTGCACGACTGGCTCAAGGTCGTTTGGGCGGTGACGACGAGCTGGATGTGCCTTGTGATGGCGTGTGCACGATATGCACACATACGCGGAAGGAAGCTCTCTGCAGTGTTGCGGGTGGCTGAAAGTGAAACTTGGAAATACATGCAAACACTTTCTGTGCATGAAGACTTTCACTTGAGACTGTGATCGAGCTCATGAAGGAAAATATTGTGTTTGGTTTTTCATTTACTCAATGCCGTCAAACTTAATTTGGTAAATTTTCCAGCCCAGTACACATTTCACTGCGATCCGTAGTTGTTTTCCTGTTAAAAGTGGAGGGAGGGAGGGGGGGGGGTGGCTAATGAGGTTTAAAGAGTGAAAAGTGCACACTCCTGTTTTTTTGTTTTTTTTTTCTCTCTCGCTTTTTTGGCTTTCTCACCCTCTGCTGAAGAATGCTCGTAAAACGGGTTCACCTGAATAAGCCCATGGGAGAGTAAGCCCTGATCTGGTCTTGTTACCGTTGTAAAAAGTTAGCAAGACTCTGTGTGTGTTTGTGTTGTGTTTAGGGCCCTGTTGTATAATAGTAGAGAAGTCATGAGGTAAACGTTAACAGATGCGTTCTCCAGCAGTCGAGCCTAGAGGAAGAACACGGGGGAGAGAGAGAGAGAAAGAAAGAAGTACATGGAAAGAGAAAAAGTCAACTTTGGATGAACTTCTCAACTGCTTAGCGGCCACCTTGTTTTCATTTTGCCAGCATCCCCACCCCCCAATTTGACGAAACGTTTGTGGAGAGTTACTCAGAATTCCAAACTTACAAAACCCCACTGTAGTGCTGGAAAACTTTTACAACTGAGCTGCATTACTGTAGAATATTTACACAATTAAAGGATTAGTTCACTGAAAAATGAATGAGCTGTCATTGTTTATTCACCCTCATGTCGTTCCAAACCTGTGCGACTATTATTTTATCTGTGCAACTCCAAATAATATATTTTGAAGAACATCTAAGGCAGCGGTTCTTAAAGGGATAGTTCACCCGAAATGTAAATTCAGTCATTAATTACTCATCCTCATGTCGTTCCAAACCCGCAAGACCTTCATTCATCTTTAGAACACAAATTAACGTATTTGTGATGAAATCCGAGAGCTTTCTGACGCTCCATAGACAGCAAGAGAACTACCACGGTCAAGGCACAGAAATGCAGTAAGGACATTGTTAAAATAGTCCATTTGACTTTAGAGGTTCAAATGTAATTTTACGAAGCTACTAGAAAACGTTTTGTGTGAAAAGAAAATAAACTACTGATGTCACATGGACTGTTTTACTGATGTCCTTGCTGCGTTTCTGTGTCTTGACCGTGGTAGAACCCTGAATTTCCTACTGGTTTGGAATGACATGAAGGTGAGTAATTGATGACAGAAATGTCATTTTTGGGTGAACTATCACTTTAATCCTGGTCCCAGTTGCATCAGTTATTTGGGAATTATTGCAGGGCAATTTATTTGAACGAAATCATAATAATAATAGGCCTAGTAAAAATAAGAATGTAACAGACCTACATTCATTGAAAATGCCAAATATCTTATTATTGCCAACAATTGATGTTTTTGACCATATCTCTGGCTATCATCGATACTAAGATCATCGTCTTTAGACACACCCCGGCAAGGGGAGGTTATCGTGGGGCTTTTTCGCAGTGCGTGCCCTGCGTGTACGTTCACTATTGTTATGCCACTGGGCAGACAGCACTTTGCCTGTTACATCGTTTGGGCTGCCTTGTTGAGCGCAGTGGCACTGAAAACATTATATTGCACATACTAAGCATTTTAATTTTAATAAAAAAATTTGTAATAGGACTAGTCCAACGAAATTGAATCGTTCGGTTAGTTATGCGTAACGGTTCAAAACGAATGTGTGCATTGTTACACCCCTGCTGTTAAAAACATCTTATTTTATACTTCATAGAAGAAAGTATATCAAGAACTTTCATTTCTGGGTCAACGATGCCTTTTAACTCTGCATTACTCCAAGTGAGAGTTTTGTTTTAGTGTCATGGGGCCAAATTTAGTCTCATGTACAAGTTCAGTCTTTCAGTATTGCTGCTGACATTTGAAAGTGATTGTTGAGCATGAACTAACTGTTCTTTTCCACTTCTTTCGACTCTCACGTTCCCCTTTATATCTGAATGTGTAACTCTTCCTGCTTAAAGTAGGACCTGTCCTCACCTTTTGACTTGCAATCATACAATTATGTTGTAATAATTATTTTCTGATAATGTGGTCCAAAAAAAAGGTAATATCTTTAATAATTTAGTAGACTATAAATAAGTACAGTAGACAAGACATGTTATGGAAGCGCCCTCTGCAAACACTATTTGAAACGTGGACTATAGTTTTTGCATGGTGTCTGATGTTCTTTTTATGTCAGCCTTCATACCGCAAAGCCAATTTGCATCCAAGGTTGATGCACCCCTCTTTTGCACTATGTATTTCCATAGGTTTCAGCTTATTCTTTTGTTCCTGAGGAGCGTCACAGAGTCCATAATCTCGGTCTCAGGCCGATAATCTGATGATGTTGAAGGGACAACGCTGAATAGGATTTTAGCTTTGCAGTGATTAAATCAAAGGTAGAATACAAGCTGGTACGCGGTGTCATCATAGCTTTGCAGCAGAGCAGATGCACCTCATGCTCCGGCCTCGATAGAATAGGTTGCACCAGGTGGGGAAAAGCAACGCTCTGTCCCTTTAATCACATCATTTATGCTTTAATTAGCCACTGTCGCAGCCATTGTGTGCTGTGCGGAAGCGGTCACACACCTGAGACACATGTGTCACTCATCACAGAGCGTGACAGACTGAACGGACACCACAATCTGCGTTCTGTGGTTCGCCAGTGCATATTTGCATTGAATATATTGAAAATATCCATGTCGATCCATATTAAGATTCTGCATTTAGATGCTTGTGCCACAGGATGCGGGAGAGTTTTATGGCTTTCGGTTTGAAATGCATGTCATTCTACTGGTTAGAGTCTAAGACCGTGTGGTAAAATAGATTACATCCTGGTCTCTATGCTGTCTGTCTGCCTGTCGCCATGGCTTCACTCATGTTTGTGGCCTGTTGTCAAGGTGACGATTCAGTGGCCATTCGTGGGCGGGGACAGCTCTCTTCACTGTGGAAAAGATGATGGGCGTCCTCTTCCCTCTAGGAGGTCCATCTATCCAATGCACTATTAATAGAGCGGCTGGCAAATGCATTGGCCTTTTGTCATTACTAAAATTTATTTAAAATTGAATTATGTTTACAAACACACACATTGCCAAAGTCCTACCACTATATATATCACATCATACTGTCATGAGCTGCTTTACCTTTCACCCTTTGTGGTTTGGAAATGATGATACAGAATGCCTGATGCCAAGAAAGCAGACATACACAATTTGGATGGTCTGTTATGTTCATTTCGCATCTATGTGGTAGTTGCGTTGCTCTCTATTTCGAATCAGAAAGGATTTAATCGGATTCAATAAAAAATATCTTAATTTGTGTTTCGAAGATGAACAAAGGTCTTAATGTGTTTTGAACAGCACCAGGGTAATTAATGACAGAATTTTCATTTTTAGGTGAACTATCCATTTTTGCAACTTTGAAGCCCCCTACAGTTAAGTAGGGATGCACCGGTTGACTGGCCATAAATCAGAACCGGTCGGTTTTTGCTTAAAATACGCGATCGGCAATCGGACGTTTTTTTGGTCTTTTTTTTTTTTTTCAGCCAATTTTTAACGGATGTGCGGCTGCGTGCAATGACTACATTAGGTGCGTTCAACTTGAAGCAGCGCTGCACAGAATGATCACTGTATGACATCAAAGTACTACGAGAGCGAAAAGAGAGCACACGGATCCAATGCATTCTAATCACTCTTGCGGTACTTTGATGTCATACAGTGATAATTCTGTGCAACGCTGCTTCAAGTTGAACGCGCCTACTGTAATCATTCGCTATAATAATGATTCACATCTATATTTTTTTTAACTTGAGACCTTTTTTTTTATTTAAAACCAAATTTAATACTGAATGCTGATTAAGAAACATCTTATTGAATGTGTGTTGATTGTATGGTTTGGACTGTAGAACTATGCAGTTGTTGACTTTACCGTATTTTTCAGACTATAAGTCGCACCTGAGTATAAGTCGCATCAGTCCAAAAATAGCCTACGTCATGATGAGGAAAAAAACATATATAAGTCGCACTGGAATCGGCCATGAAAAATCATGATCGTGCATCCCTACAGTTAAGTGAGTGAAATTGACTCACATAATTGCAGTGGATGGCTGCAAATGTGTATTTGTTGCTGTGCTAAAGCAATCCACTCTTTTTGTCCCTGCTTTTGAAACTTACATAGAGACAGAATAGATGTTTAGGGAGAGCATGGAAAAGAAACAGAAACCATTGACCAGGGTGCCATCAGAATGATTTTAAAACCAAAATTTCAATATAAAAAAATATTTTCATTTACATTTCACACTAACAAAAAATCGGAAAGTCTATCTCTACAAAAAATATCTCTCATAGTTGGCACCGATAGCCTTGTGGGCAGTGACATACAGCGCCGTTGCTCGAGGACCTTTCCTGATCCTGTCCCTATATCTCTCTCCCACTTCACTTCCTGTTAGTTCTGATCTAGCCTATCATAATAAAGGCGAAAATACCAAAAATATATCTTAAAAAAAAATGTCTCTCATTGACAACTTTTGATGCATTAGAAATGCTACACATGTTGCATTGATGTTTCTGGACATAGTGTTGCTCTACTAATATAACTATGGGAGAAAACCTTTTTTCTTCTGCAGAACACAAATTAAGATATTTTGAAGTATGTTGGGTAGGGCTGCACGATATTGGGAAAAAATGACATTGCGATATTTTATTTTTCTGCGATATATATTGCGATATGAAATCTAATCTATTTTTTTCTTACAAACAAAAATGGGGTGAGCACACATTCTCATTTTAAAAGATTTAAACATCGACACCATGGTGTCAATTGATTAATATGTGCGAGGGAGAGAGAGCAAGACAGCGCTTGTGTTGTTTGAAGACGGTGAGCGTGCGGCCGGGGCTCGCTCGCTCGCTCTCTCTCTCTCTCTCTCTCTCTCTCTTTTTCTCTCTCTCTCTCTCTCTCTCTCTCTCTCTCGCATGCACGCTCTCTCTCTCTTTGCCCTGTTAAACTGACAGGACTTAAAAACATATGCAAATGATAAACTTTCACTCTATGATGGTTAAGTTGTGCAATTAATCCGCGAATCACATTTATCAAGGGCCGGGGAGCAGCTGGCCCGTACAGTTAATGAATAACGGATCAACCACGACAGCCTACATCGCACATCCTGCGATGTGAGTATCGTGGATTCGTACATCGCGATATCGATGCTTAAACGACACATCGTGCTGCCCTAATGTTGGGGTCCAAACAACTCTGGGCTCCATTGGCTCTCATTTTATGGACAAAAAATTTCACACACAAAAAAGCAAAACACTTATCAAATAATCTCCTTTATGTTTTTATAGTAACTCAGGTTTGTAACAACATAAGGGTGAATAAATGATGACAGAATTGTCCTTTTTTCAGTGAATTATCCCTTTAACATGATTTTGATGTAAAAATCACTGATTGATTGAAATTTACCAATATCTGCCTTATAGAGTAAATTGATCCAAAATGATTTATAAGTTGTGTCAGATGCTTAGAAATTGGAGCACTTTAAAAGGCCGATGTGTCTTTTTTGCCTAAGGAAAGTGTCACAATGCTTCCTGACAGTTTGACTCATCACCTGAGCTTGTCTCCAATCAGCATCTGACCAAACAGTGTTCAGGATCAGTGCGTAGTGACCGATCTCTCACTCGGAACCCAGTCAGACACCATCAGTAGTGGCGAGAGCACACAGCTGACCCCAGAGCAGGTCAGAGGTTATCTTTAAGAAAAGAACAAGCCAACAAAAGCAACTAGCCTTTAACCCTGCTTATTCTGCTCTGTAGAGCGCTGAAAGTTAGCTGCCACTTTGCTTTAGCAGTTCTAGATGTAGAATACGCCGTTACAGGAAGTTTCTAGGTTTATTTCTAGGTTTAGTTTTGATTTAATTCAGGTGAGGAAGGTCGCAGCATAACTGTGGTTTTTGCACTGATATGTTGGAGAAGGTTGACATTTGTTGGCTGTGTAAAAGACTTGCTAGCACCATTTTGCAGTTAGTTTTCCATCACGCACCCCTCTTTTTGAGAGCGACACATTTAATTATGGTTTTCCTTCTCTTTTGACTTTGTAAATGAAAAAAGGTCATGTCCTGATCAAACCTTTCGTGTAGCTTTTACTATTTGACTGGTTCCAGATCTTCAATTTGCTTGAAGCTCAATTCGTTTTCATGAAATAACTGATTTGCCAGTCAGCCAATGATTTTCTGCCAAGGTGACTAAGAGTGTAACCTTGAAATATTCAGAAAAGCCTTTAGAACTGGAGCGGGCTTCATCAAACGTATTGGCAGTTAAAACTCGATTAGTTGATTTTTATCTGCAATTTTGGATGCACTTTGGAGCTTTCCCCAGCCTTCGGCCTTTCTCTCGTGCTCCCTGGGTGCTCGGCCTGTTCGACCTCTCTGTTGTCTCAGCGCTCATAAGTCATTTAAACACGCTTTTAATAGTGTTAGTCTACGTTGAGCTGGCGTTTAGCCCGTGTTGGGGCAGCATGTGGTGAGGGAGAGGAAAGAGAACCTGGAGAACAGAAGGGGTCACAGGCTGAGGTCAGCATGGGGCACTTAGCTCCCTTTACTATGAAAACTGCATAATTTGATTTGTGAATTAGGATGATGGAGGAGAAAAAAGCGAGAGAAAGACACGGACAAGGCCTGTTTTAGGCCAGTCCTGATTTGCATCAGGGTCTTCATTTTACATTACCGAAAATAGTAGTCGACAGATATTGTTTTTTTTGACAGTCAATGTCTATATCTTGGAGAGCAGGGGTACCGATAGCTGATATAAAGCCGATATTATTTATTATTGTTATTAATATTTAATAAATTTTAAATCATTTGACAATGGATTAAAAAATAACTGTGTAAAATAAACATACTTATACTATATAAAGCATTCAATGCATACGGACCGACTATCACACAGAAAACACACTATCATCCTGGATACACGTACACACTTTACAAGATCTTACAGCTGGATTCAACCAAGTTTGCAAGGGTTTGTAAAACTAAATGTTCATTATTCATTCAAAGATTTGTTTAAATTATATAAATGCGTATTTGCTTAATGCTGACGGCAAATGAGAAAGTATTATAATGTTTGCCTTTCTATTACTAATAATATAAAAGCAATCGTTATAATACGTTCTGTATACATTAATTCCTTTGTTTAACCATGCTATCGGATTATTAGACCGACTTCTTACCGTATTAGACCAACTGTTAACGACAGTACACAAGAGGGAGAATATAAGTACTGTGTGCTCAGACGCTGCCGTTCTCAGCGCCGTATAAATTAAAAGTTCTGCCTCGAACACATCAGCCAAGCAGAAAAACGTATCGGCCAATGCCAATATTTGAAAAATTACAAATATCAGCCGATATATCGGTTGACCACTAAACAATATTGTTCAAAATGTCCTCTAAATAATACAGTATGAATAATGTATTGGGGCAGCTGTGGCCTAATGGTTAGAGAGCCAGACTAGTTACCAGAAGGTTGCCGGTTCGAGTCTCGGTGCTGGCAGGAGTTGTAGGTGGGAGGGAGTGAATGAACAGTGCTCTCTTCCACCCTCAATACCCATGGCTGAAGTGGCCTTGCGCAAGGCACTGAACCCCAAGTTGCTCCCGGGGCACTGGATCTATAGCTCCCCACTGCTCCGGGTGTGTGTTCACTTTTCACTGCTGTGTGTGTGCACTTGGATGGGTTAAATGCAGAGCACCAATTCCGAGTATGGGTAACCATACTTGGCAAATATCACGACTTTCATTTATTTCATTTGTTTCATTTATTTATTTATATTTCAGTTAATTATGAAATTATTGAATAATTTAATATTCAAATTGTTACAGTGCCATATGCAAATTGCTGACATATTATTGACCAAAAACAATAAATTGTAGAGACATAAGTTAATTGCCATTTGGTTTGGCATTTGAGGTTGGACCTTGACGTCAAACAAAAATATAGTAAACATTTAAAAAAATAAAAAAAAAAACTTTTAAAAAGAAGTTTTCAAATTCAGGTTTATAACATTACTTTCTCTTGAGCGCTAAAACCTTTGCTGTAGCTCTTGAGTCATCCTGCTTTTAACTTTGTTTGAAATCCCACATTCTACTGATTTCAAAACAAATCCAAGCGGTGAGAAAGAAACGCATAAGTAAAAGAGAGCGTGCAGGGGGAGATGGGAGAGCGAAAGAGAGCAGCGATCCTCCTGCCAGTAGAATCCTTTTGTAGAGGTCAGAGTTCAGCTGCTGTGCTGCTATTGGCTGAGGAAAGGTGAAATTAAAACCACTGTAAACTTTTGACCCTGCCGGAGCTGCGCAGGAACACCCAGAACCAGTTTGGAATGGAGCCTACGCTCTTCCTCTGTTTACTCGGAGAAAGAGGGAGAGGGAGAGGGTGAAAGAGCGGAGGCTGGAAAAAGGAATCGACACAGTCACAGTCTGGAATGAATAAATTGTTCAACAGCACAGAGCAGTCAACGCAAGTTCAAGAAAAAAGAAAAAACACTTCTGGAAAGAAATGCAGTGGAGTTTTAGGCTGCACAAGATTCTTTCTCTCTCTTTTCTCCCTTCCTTCTGGGTTCAAAATCTGTGGTTGTTTTCCAGAGTGGAGCTGTGCTATTTAAATGGGCTTTTTTTAATGAGGAAAATGAGGCCCATCCTCTGCTTTTTCCATTTGCCCTCAGAGTGATGTGTTTTTATGTGTTTGAAAGAGTCGATGCTGCATTAGCTCACTGGGTAAAACCGAGGCTGGATGACCAGGCACGTTACCCTTCCACCCCCGTTTCCCTTTTCTCCATCCCTTTTGCAGTCTTTTTCTTTCCTTCCTTCCATGCTTTTCCCCCCGTCAGGCTGCTGAAAGCCTCTCTGTCATAGATTAATGAATGAATTTGTATGGACTTTGTGTTCAATTAAAAAATTTTTTTTACCCTTATGCTTGCTTGTTTTTGCTCTCTCTCTCTTTTTCCTGCGGAGGTGATTCTACCAGAGTTTGTTGCATTTTTCCTTGAACTCTGCAGTTTTTGCTCTGCATTGTTGGTATGGGGTTGCATGTGCCGGTTTCTTGAACGAGAGGGAAGGCTGACGCTTCATCTCCCCCCTAATATAGTACTTAAAGACGTGTAATGTGTGTATGTGTTAGTTTTGCACAGCAGGAATGACTTATCTGGTGGTCTGTTACAGTAACACAGTTGGATTAACAGATTTATTGTTATGAATCAAAAAGTGAGCCTGTGGCACACCCATAAGCAACACAGCATACACACTAGGGCTGCAAAATTAATTGGCTTACAATCAAAATTGCAATATGGCCTGGTGTGATATAGTGGTATTAAACCTCAAAAGGCTGTGATTTAATTCAATAAATATAACTGTGTAGTGTGCTTCACAGTGAAGGACATGCGTTCTGATCTGTTTGTAATCTACTAGGGCTGCAACTAACGTTTATTTTGATAATCGAATAATCTGTCGATTATTTTTACGATTAATCGATTAATCGGTTTATGTACTTATATTTTAGTTTTTTCCATTTTTTCCCCAAGTAAATTATTAATAAATGGTCTTTATCCTTCAGCATAGATTTTTAAGAGATTTTAACCATTTTGCACTGTCATATCCTCATCAAAAAAATACCTGGAGTTGTTTTATTGTGTTAGTAATCCTTTTGTTGAACTCTTCTGCAATCAGAACACTGACCCATACTCTAGCAAATCTCACAAGGAGATTTCAAATAATGTTTTCACCATGGCAGTCCTTAGAGCTCCTAAAGTAGTTTAACATCCCAAACAAAGCTTATTAAGGAATCTTTCAGAACATATTTTCACGAAGAATAAGGATAAAACAGAATAAAATTGCAGTGCATTGTATTTTATTATTTACTGGGAAACTTACTTTATAGCTTTTGCTGTGAAATTGTAAACAATCCTTCGAAAAAAGTGCCAATGGCATGTAACCTGAATGGAACTCACAATTTAAAGTAAAATCCATCAGAAGGTTGTCCAGAAAAAAAAATTGGACACACACAAAAAACCTGCTGTGTGAAAAAGAGCAGTGAATACTTAGAAAAAAAAAAGTGCATTTCAAATATCTTTAAACATTTACCTCTCTCATTCAGTCATAATTAGGCTGCACGACTGAATTTTGAACTGGTAAACGAAAAACTGATCACAGAATATGTTTGTAAAGCTTTAAATGTTAACTGTTAAAAAGCAATGTTATCAGCTTTTACGACTAAACATTTGCAAACAACATTGTACTGGAGAATCTGCACAAATGAATGTCTTAGGGGCCGTTCACAAATCGCGCCTAAAAACGCGTGGAAAACGCTAGGCGCACCGCTTTCTCCTTCTTTCCAAAGAGCTCGGGCAGAAGCGCCCCTGAGGCGTCTGCCTTTGCTAAGCAACCATGACGTGCTCTCTCCTTGAAGACGCGGAAATTTCAGCAAAGAATAAATGGATTTGCAGCTCAAAAAATCGCTTGCAGTAGCTCTGCTACTAAATTTATTTCAAAATGGAAATCCATATACAACTATGATCAGCTGTTCCTTTCATCTTGACTGAGCTTTTAACGTTGTTACGGGAAAGGATGAAGCTGATTGGTTAGTTCTTGTCACATGACCCGCGGTGCGCTTGCGGCATTCTGAAAAGTTGAAATGTTTTAACTCGATGCAGTGCGGTGTTGGAAATAACGAACTTGAGCGCGCAAAAGACGCGATATGTGAACGTCCCCTTAAATAGTTCAGTAGTGCAGAGTTTACAGGTTACTCTTCTTTTTTGAAGGCTCAAAGTAAAGTACTCTCACATCACGCTGAATGCTGCAGAGACGCTGTTCGGGAAGCACGTGACATAAAACGAGGCCAGCTATTGGCTATCCGCTACTTCTCCTGCTGTACTGGCTGAGTAAAACCTCCGGTGGCTCATTACTGCCACACTTTGGTCACCGCAGATTTGAAATATGCACGAAATGAGCCGCTTACGGCAAATAAAAGTTATTTAGCAACGAATCGATGACTATTAGTTGACAACTATTTTAATAATTGATTTTAATCGATTAAATCGATTCGTTGTTTCAGCTCTATAATCTACTGCTTATTGTCTAAGCACACGTCGCTATATATATATATATTATATATATATATTAATATATATATATTAATAGTGATTAATCACAATTATCTTTAATTAATCGCATTATGCACAAAATTCAATTCAGTAGTGAAAATTCAAAATTCAAAAGTAGTGTATTGTGCACTTTTTTCACTTAAAAGTACTGCAAAAAAATAATGCAATAACATTTGGTTTGCAAACACTTTAGATAAATAAGGTGCTTTTTTACAGCAGTATTCTTTTTACATGGTAGCAGTTAAAATATTTATTTCAAATCTCAACTTAAGATTTAACATTAATGACATTTTATATATATATAGTAAATATACATTTTCCAACAAAATGTGAAAAGTAACAAGTAGAAAAAGAACTTGTACAGATTTTATACAGATCTGCAGATTTTGTCCTGACCTTCTTTTCTCTGTAATTAAGGGTCCACACTATTGCTGTAAAACACAATCCCTACTTATAACCCGGATATCCGTATGCACAAAGGCACAGATCCCTAAACAAAGCAATTTTTTCTTTTTTTTGTAGAAGCATTTTTTACATTTGAACTAGCACCTGATGACCACACCACGTTATGCACGAGAAGCTGAAGAAGACACCGGCGCAAGTGGAATGTACCAAAAACATGGTGACATTAATTTAAGTAAATATAATGGGCGATATATTGCCTCACCAAAAATTATTATGGTCCTTAACATATATTGCACAATATATGCAGTCGATATATTGAATATTGCGACATTTCTCTTTACTTATTCCTTCTCTTTCTAGCTACTTTTTTAAACCGTGCCTAAAACTTGGTATTATGTGCACTTCCTGTTAGGCCTGTCGCAATAATCAATATATCGCGCAATATATACATGACCTCAATAATTTTTTAGTGAACGCTGATTATGTTGATTACTAGGGGTGTAACGGTACACAAAAATCACGGTTCGGTACGTACCTCGGTTTTAAAATCACGGTTCGGTTCATTTTCGGTACAGTAAGGGAAAGAAATGCAAACATTAAACTGCAGGTTGTTTATTACAATACACTTTTTAAAAAAATACTATTTAATAAAATATATATAAAACAAAAATAGAATAAGAAATAAAATACTGCTGCAAAGTTCTCCACTAAATAAAATACTCTGTCTCAAACCAATATCATATAATAAAATATAATGAAAAATATAAATAAATAACTATGATTACAGTGCAGCATTACCAATCCCAGCATGCTGCTGCTGTAGGTAACATAGAGGGAGACCGCTGACAGACCAGGCTCTTGTCTTCATGACAACAATATCTATACGTCATGTTGAGCATAAATATAAAGCCTACTGATAAAGGACACCGTCAACAGTATTGACGGCAAAATGGACTATGTTTGACAGGTGCAATATTTGAAAATCGATGATTATTTATTTTTTAAATTACATTTATATCTGAATTTGTCAACCTATAGATTTTCAAGCATCAATGTTTCATGAATTATTATGTATTTGTGTACAAAATGACATATAAACATATTTTCCTATTCTATTTTGCCTGGAAACGCTTCCAACACGCTTGCGTGTCGCGTGAAAAATAGGCGTCGGTTCTATTTCTAGCATGCACGCGTTTTCCGCGCGGCTCGAACCGCGCCTGAGACTCTCACGCAGGCAGTCTGCAAGCTCTAACCTGTTAACATGGGAGCCGAATTAAAAACGGACACGCCATGCAGCTGAGATGCTTGCGCCATGCATCCAGTGTGTCGCCGGCCTTAGAATCAGCTGCAGGGCGGGACTTCCACCACTTAATATGTTTGTTTGGAAACATGAAAATGTACTTATGTTCCGCAAACAAAATATTGCATTCCGTCATTCGGTACACACGTGCACCGTACTGAAAGCCCTGTACCGAAACGGTCCGGTACGAATACACGTACCGTTACACCCCTAATATATATATATATATATATAATAAAAAAAGAATAAGAAATAAAATACTGCTGTTAAGTTCTCCACTAAATAAAATACTCTGTCTCAAACCAATATCACATAATAAAATATAATGAAAAATATAAATAAATAACTATGATTACAGTGCAGCATTACCAATCCCAGCTTGTAGGCTTGCTCATATTTAAAAAATATATATAAAATCAGCTGCAGGGCAGGATTTGCGCTGAACGCGGAGACTTTCACCACATAAAATGTTCGTGTGGAAACAGGAAAAAGGTACCTATGTTCCGCATACAAAATATTGCATTCGGTCATTTGCTGCACACGTGCACCGTACCGAAAGCCCTGTACCGAAACGGTCTGGTATGAATACACGTACCGTTACACCCCTATTGATTACGTTCTGGGCCACTTTCTAAAATGGTGGAGGACAGTAACTCGGGGAGAAGATTTGTTGAATGAATTGTTATTATTGTTTTCTTTGTGCACAAAATGTATTCTCGTAGCTTCGTAAAATTACAGTTGAACTACTGGTATCGCATCACATGGACTATTTTACCGATATCCTTGCTTTGTCCTTAATTTGTGTTCCGAAGATGAACAGAAGTCTTAGGCTTACTACGAGTAATTAACGACAGAATTTTTCTTTTTGGGTGAATTAACCCTTTAAAATCACAGTATTTAGCATAATGTTTAATCCAAGTATGGCACCTTAACACACAGCTATGGCCACTCTCTCTACATCTATATTGGCACACAAATTAAAATAGTTTGTTGGAAATAGTTTAGTGGGAAGAAGCTTCAATTAAAGAGTGTGCTTAGGCAGTTTGCTTTGAATGTGATCTTCTTTACTTGACCATTTCATCACCTACTACATCCTAAGATATCTTTGCGCTGGACAGTGAGTGTGTCCAGGTTTGGTAAAGTGAATTGTGTGTCAGTACGCTTGAGTTCAGATAATGCAGAGTGTTGCTGTGAAAAGCTTTTGGATCTCTGCACATGTACACACATGCTTGGCACATGTCTGCGTGTCTGGGCTGTTCGCTATTGTTCTCTCTCTTGGTTTTTCTCACCATCCTCCTCCTCCAGTCATAACCACTCTCTGTCCCTTGCTCTTGTGCTGTTTTTTTTTCTTTTTCTTTTTCACTCCCTCCCTCCTTTTCTTTTTGTTCTACCTCGGCTCATCTCTTGCACTTGCTGTTTCGCTCGTCTCTGCTGCAGAATGGAGCCGTCCAGAGTGGTCATGCGGCGGCAGCCAGTAACTTGTGCCACCTCATCCTCCTCTTGCAGCGTGTCCGAATAGATATTGCCACAGTTCATTTCCACAGTGTTTTCATCCTCGTTTTGAAAATCCAGAGCGTGTGCGTGCCGTATAGTCTGCAGAGGTTTTGTTGTGAATGTGTTTGTTATTTAGTGAGTGTTTGCACTGAGCTCAGATTTCATGCTTAATTTCAGGCTCTGCCAGAATGGGGTGACTATTTTGGGTCTGAATGGGTCTTGCTTTAGAGTCATTCTTCATGTCTCTCTTTATAGGTTTCTTACATTTCTTCCCTTCCTCTACGATTAATTCATCTGTTTGTAAAGATGCATTGCATTCATATGCACAGTTAACATACTGTCACTGTCTGATGTGTGTTACCATTAAGACAGTATGCACCATATACTCAATGAAAGCATGACTGGGCAGATACATGTGCAGACATATGTGGTACTTGCCTGTCCCTAATGAAAAAGCTCCAGTTAAAAACATTCATGCAAATAATAACTAATAATAATAATAATATTAATAATGTGTTATTTTTATTATGTCAAATATATTATCAGATGCAAGTGAAACTGAAGTAGGTCAAAAAGTACTGCATAATAATAATAATAATAATAATAATAATAATAATAAAAAATGTTGTTGAAAAATTACAAAATAACCTATGAAATATGATATAGGATTGAACTGAATTCAAATTGAAGTACACAAAGTAAAGTCCAATCCAACTCCAGATACAATATGAATGCTAAGTTAACTGGTTTGGTAAATGTGTAATTGGCTAAATATGGCTATGTTATACAATATATAGTCTCGCGTAGCCAGAGCTTCAGACTGAAGGTCTGGAATCTGTAGCAGCTTTCATTGGCCAAGGCCCGCCCATGAGGCCGTTTGACCGACATGTAAAACAACTAACCACAGTTTGTTTCGTTCGTCGTCACTTTTCGAGGCGTGGAAATGTCGCCACAATAACAGACCGGTGTGTAAAACTGTCTGACATATTTTAAAGACTCTATGCCGTGAATTTTAAATATTTCACATACTTTTGAAAATCCTGCATTTAGTTGATCCTGATAAGCACTCGTTGTCACAGTTATAAATACTATTCAATTCAATTCAAGTTTATTTGTATAGCGCTTTTTACAATACAAATCGTTACAAAGCAACTTTACAGAAAATTGTTTCTACAATATTTAGTAATAGCTTATAAGTGGTGACTGTCAGTTTGTGCACGTATGACGGGATCTGTAGAAAAATTAATAAAAGACGTAGTCAGCCAGATGATGAACATTATTAATATTATTAATAATTAATAATTATTATATGATGCAGTCACACTTGTAGCAATATTAGTTGGTTCTGTTGTTGATTCAGGGTTAGCATCATCTGAGGTCCTCTGAGGGTCAGCATCATCTCTTCTCAGGTGTTCTGGATCCAGACTGGAGCTTGTGTAAATCCTAGTTACCCCGTGGCAAAACATAGAAACAAATAGAGACATCATTAGCATAGCTGCTGTTCCAACAAAGTAAAATTAATTAGTTTAACCCAAGCTAAAGAATAAGAATGCACATCAGATACAACTACACTCACAATTTAAGATACATTATTCAAATGCTTGGCGAAAGAGATGCATTTTTAATCTAGATTTAAACAGAGAGTGTGTCTGAACCCCGAACAGTAGCAGGAAGGCTATTCTGGAGTTTGGGAGCCAAATGTGAAAAAGCTCTACCTCCTTTAGTGGACTTTGCTATCCTAGGTACTACCAAAAGTCCAGCATTTTGTGACCTTAGGGAGCGTGATGGATCGTAGCATGGTATAAGGCTAGTTAGGTACGCAGGAGCTAAACCATTTAGGGCCTTATAGGTAAGTAATGATAATTTGTAACTGATACGGAAGTTAATAGGTAGCCAGTGCAGAGACTGTAAAATTGGGGTAATATGATCATATTTTCTTGACCTAGTAAAGACTCTAGCTGCTGCATTTTGGACTACCTGTAGCTTGTTTATTGACGAAGCAGGACAACCACCTAGAAGTGCATTACAATAGTCAAGTCTAGAGGTCATGAATGCATGAACTAGCTTTTCTGCATCAGAAACAGACAACATGTTTCGTAGCTTGGCAATGTTTCTAAGATGGAAGAATGCAGTTTTTGTAACATGGGAAATATGATTTTCAAAAGACAAGTTGCTGTCTAATATAACACCCAGATTTTTGACTGTAGAAGAAGTAACAGAACATCCGTCTAGTTGCAGATAGTAATCTACAAGATTCTGTGTAGTTTTTTTTGGTCCAATAATTAATATCTCTGTCTTAACCGAATTTAATTGGAGAAAATTATTGGTCATCCAATCTTTTAAATTTTTAACACACTCTGTTATCTTAGATAATTTAGAGGTTTCATCTGGTCTCGTTGAGATATATAGCTGAGTATCATCAGTATAATAGTGGAAGCTAATTCCGTATTTTCTAATAATATTACCAAGGGGCAACATGTATTAGTGTTGGGCGATATGGTCATTTTTCAAATCGTCATATCGTCAGCCCGTGAGATCGACGATACACAATATTATCGAGCATGGGTGGAGCAAGAGAGAGACTCTTTGTTCTTGTCATAGCATAACTATTGGGTGTTTTAAACCGCGCAGGTGCGAGAGAGAGAGCCTATGGAGTCACCAATAATAAAAAAAAAAATACTTTCAAACAAACTGACTGATTTAACTAACGTTAAATATAAAAATACTGTATTTAAAACAGCTAGTTCATACATAGTTGGACGCAACTGTCATATCGCACGTCCGCATCTGCGCAGGGAAGTTATCAGTCTAAATGTTCTGCAAAATCAGTCAACGGTGAAAATCAATAGTAGATTTAATTTAAAGTCCAACAGTTTAACACTAATATTGGGCATAAACGAACATTTAAATATAAAGTATTTAAAATGGGTAAGTTGATATATTTGTAGTAAAGTTGAATTGAACTGATGCATCAGTCATACAGTGCTCCGGACCGCGCGCCTCATGACGAGTCTGACGCACCGCCACAGAAACAAGAATGAGATGCAGTCTAACATAACTGTGGCATTAAACTCAGTTAGTGAGGGCTCGTTTAATATATTGCACATAAGTATATAGGCCGTTTAGATTACTTGTTAAAGGAACACTCCACCGTTTTTTGAAATGGGGCTTATTCACATTATTTCCTACATTTAGATAGGTGGGCAAATGCATTTTTGCGTCAGTGCATGCATTGTTTTAGTTTGACTGGGTCGGCGTTAGCTTAGCTTAGCACAATGAATGGAATCCTTTGTTGCCAGCTAGCATGGCCTGAGTAAAAGTGATCAAAAAAATAAAAAAAAACCACCTAATTACTTCTTGTGGCCTGCGTATTCACAACGAGTACAAATAGCGATCCAGATTAACACTAGGCGATTTCCTAGGCAGATATTGACTTGGGACTATATTATGGGGAAGCACAGGCGAAGCACTGCTACTTCGGTGCAGAGATATCACGCAACACATGACATTTTGCTTGACTCCAAAAGAGTTTATCAGGTCAGTAAACGCAAGTCCTAATGCATCATTTGTATTATCAATGTGAATATTAAAATCTGCCATGATTAGCGCTTTATTAGCTGTAACCAGAAGGTCTTAAAGGAAATCTGCAAATTCTTTTAGGAATTCTGTATACGGCCCTGGTGGTCTATACACAGTAGCCAGAGCAAGAGATACATTAGATTTCTTATGCATGTCTGACAGTGTAACATTAAGCAGAAGTATTTCAAAAGAGTTAAACCTGTATCCTGTTTTCTGGGTAACATTGAGAATATCACTATATATTGTTGCGACACCTCCGCCACGACCAGTCTGATGGGGCTCATGCTTATAACAGTAGTTTGGTGGAGTAGACTCATTTAGACCAAAATAATCATTTGGTTTTAGCCAGGTTTCAGTCAAGCAGAGTACATCAAAACTATTATCTGTGATCATTTCATTTACAATAACTGCTTTGGGTGTGAGTGATCTAATATTTATGAGCCCAAACTTTAAAGATTGTTTTTGTTCATTTACTTTACATGTTTCTGGTTTAATCACGATAAGATATTTTCTAGATCCTATATTAAATTTATATTTTGACCTCACTATTCGGGGAACAGACACAATCTTAATAGATTTTTCAGCGCGAGTACTTTTATCATTTAAGCGGGTGGAACAAAAGTCATCGTAATAGTTATTTGAGAATTGTCTTACTAGTCACATGGAGCGAAGTGTCCTGGAGATGTTGTCAGAGAGCAGCTCTGCTCCGCCTCTGCTGGGGTGCAGGTCATCTGCTATTAACAAATAGAAGTTTCTGTTCTTTACACCATGACAACAACCATTCATTTAAAGCAAAAAGTCTACTGAACTTTTAGTGTCCTCGTCGATACGTGGGCAGTGGTCCTGACACGATCGTCGCCGCGGACGTCCTGCTGCGAACCGTCTCGATCAGGCTGCTGAAGTCCCTCTTCAGCGTCTCCGTCTGCCGCAGCGTGGTGTCGTTAACCCCGGCGTGTAGCACGACTGCTCTGGGGCTCTCGTCGGCCTTCAGGATCGTGGGTATCTGCGCAGAAACATCGAGAACACGAGCACCAGGGAAACACATGGAGTAGACGTGGTGGGACTGTTAGCAGCGCGCTGTGTACTTTCCCCGGACTTGTGAGCGTAAGCCCGGGATGATTCCAGCGCGGCTTTGCGCTCTCTCAGCTCGGCCTGCCTCACCTCCAGGTCGCGAATCTGCTTCTCTGCGGCCTCGAGCTCGAGCTGCACTGAATGCAGCTCAAACGTGTCCTGACCTGCAATCAAAGGTAGACATTCATCCGCCATTAAAGCAAGTAACAGTGAGTACAACAATGGTAATGTGTGTGAATGCAGTATTAGCAATGTAAGCACAGTTAGCAGCAACCACGCCGCTGATGCTAACGGGCTATAAGCTAATAGCGGACCCAGGAGATCAAAATAAAACTAGTGATAACGAGGTGCTCTGATTGTTTTTGTTGTAGAATACAATAGAGGATATATTCACACGTTATATAAACGGAATCGATGGTGTATAAAATCGATTTTTATGATAAAAAGAATATAGTGACGGAGCTCAAACGCAGTACATGCGCCAGTTATAAACACTAGGCTTTCCTCTTGCGTGAGAGGGTTTGGCGCCACGGTATCTTTGTTTCCCGGTGGAATGCTACAGAACGCGACACACACGTCTCACGGAAATCCTGTAGAATTCAACCAATCTGATGAGGACTTCGACATTCCTGAAGCGTTTCCACTTTTATGTGCCATATGCATCAGATGTTCAGCCAGCGGTCCGTGGGTGTGACGTCTGAGGCCAAGACTATTTAATGTATAATAATAATAGTAATAATGTTATTGTTATTTTCTTAATAGTAAGAAATATCAAAATACATGCTATTATTATTAATAATAACATTATTGTTGTTATTATAATTATAATTTTTTCAATGGTAATAAAATATTAAAATACATGTTATTGTTGTTATTACTACTACTACTACTACTACTACTACTACTACTACTACTACTACTACTACAACAACTTATAATAATAATATATTATTATTATTATAAGCATAATGAAATAATAATCTTTCTCACACAAAAAAGTATAGTATGAATTTAAAGTGAACTGATTTTTTTTAAGTGTCTGAACATGAAAGAGCATTTGAAGTGATTGCACATGAAAGAGCACTGACAAACCTATTTTACTTCTTCAATGCGACACATTTTCCAGTAGAACTGGGTATTCAGTGAGAGAAACTGTGTAATGGCTGGTTTCCTTTGACAGTCAGTGCATGGCTTATGTCTTGCATTTCCTTCACTGTAAGTGGCAGTTTGTTTTAGAACACCTTAAGTTTTATATAAAATGCCAAGTGGAGTTTTTATGAGGTATAGAAAATAAGCGAATAACGTCTTTAATCTTAATGCATGATTGAGGTTTGATTTGTTAAATGGCTTGATAGCCCTTTTATTGTACATGGAGAACTGGCAGTCACAGATGCCGCTGACATAATTATAAGTCTGTTTTTTTCAATAATGTATTTCTCCTCGGTGTGATTGTTTTGAACGGCCCATTGAATTTGACTGCTGATATGTATGAAGAAGGTGTTGAGGTGGACTGTGTGTGGTGTGTATGTGGCGACAGGAGGCAGCCCCATCAATAATGTAGGTTCTCTCTGTATGGGGTCAAGGCATGATGGGATATTAAGATGTTACCCTACTGGTCGTCAGGGAAACAGGCAGGGGAGACAGCAGCTATTGGGGAGGGTGGTTGTGGTTTTGTAGCCTATATCTGTAGAATTTGCAGTCAGTAAATTTCTATTTTGTTCATCTCTTTAATTTTCATTTATAAAATATTCTTTCCCCTCCAGCCAGTGTATTAGTTTCCATAAAACAGATAGTAGGGCTGAGCAAAAATTCGAATGCGATTTTCATGCACATCTCATCAGTAAAGACGCTCCTGTAATTAGAAGTATATCTCCAGCACGTGCGTTCGGATCAGGGTTGCCAGGTTTTCACAACAAATCCTGCCCAGTTGCTTCTCAAAACTAGTCCAATCGCGCTTCCAGGAGGTTCCCCGATAAAAATTGCTTCCCGGGGTTTACAATATAAGTTTTTTAGCAGGGTTGCCTTGGTAAAATTTTATTGTATCACATTATTTGTATTGGGGTCGCTTCGACCCGCGGACATGAAAAACAACCACAGACTTGGCAACACTGGTTGGCATTTACTACACCGAGCCATAATTTACTTACAATCTACACAAAATCGATGTTAAAATCGCAGGCGATTCTTTGTCGATTTTGAAAATGATTTTGTGTTAGTTGTTGGTAGACTACGGCTCTGTGTAGTAACTGTCGCTCCACCTGAACCAGTGTTGCCAAGTCTGCGATTGTTTTTCATATCCGCGGTTTGAAGCAACCCCAATACAAATAACGTGATATTTAGCCCCTAAAATGCGAATTTTACCAAGGCAACCCTTCCAAAAAATTTATATTTTAACCCCCGGGAAGCAATTTTTATCCGGGAACCTCCTGGAAACGCGATTGGGCGTTTAGTTTTGGACTAGTTTTAAGAAGCAACTGGGCAGGATATGTTGTGAAAACCTGGCAATCCTGATCTGAACGCACGTGCTGGAGATATACTTCTAATCACGGAAGCATCTTTACTGAAGAGATGCACATGAAAATCGCATTCGATTTTTGCACAGCCCTACCAGATAGATTTGTTTACAAAAAGCCATTGAATTCACTGGTGCTGCATTTTATAACAGGAATTTTACAACTGAATAGCAAACAATGACTGTGTTTAGAGTAATCCACTTATTAGTTATGACTGGTCGATGTCTGAATGTTTAAATCATTGTAAATAATGCAGTGGGTTAATATGCTTTTGTCTCGTGACCATTTAATATCATGCCTGATTTGAAACTAAGTTGTGGAAATGGTGGTAGATTTGGGAAGTTCAGTTCAAACTGTCTGCTTCAGTGAATCAGTTCAAATGTCTGAACCATTTGTCCCAGTGAGACATTTTGCATGTATTAAAATGATTTTGTGAAGAATAATCCTCTGTGATTTAAATATTGTTGTTTATTACCATGCATTATTAGATTAAATTATTTTCAAAAATGCAAGTCTTTTTGTCATTTGTGTGTTTAAGAGAACACAATTTTATTTATTTTTTTTACTGTTTTTCCATTTAAATGAAATATTTTCTTGTAAGTATTTAATGTAAATATTGTATGTCTGTACTTAATTATTTTATGTATAATATATGTAATATAAACATTATTCATATAACATCAATTGGATTTTACAGAGTTTTAAATTATAAAAACTTCTACTGAGTTGTAGAATAAGGCTGCTTTAACATAATTTTATGAAATAAAGTTTTTAAGAGATCGAGAGAGAGAGCGAGAGAGATAATGGGTGTTGTTGAAAGATAAAGTCCCCACAGAAAGAGACAGACAGATTAGCTTCGAATGAGAACAAGAACCGGTTGAACCCATGAGGTTGAATATGTAAATATGATTGCAAAGAGCCACCAGGCTTTTTCCAGGAAGAGGAAGTGGTGACGCAGAACTTGTGTGTAGGAAGGCGCAAACAGGATGCCTGCTTTTGCTGCTTTCTGATTCCGATATTCTCGATAACTTTCCCATTAAAATAGCCATTACTTTCACAAAGACTGGAAGTGGATCTTCGCTTGGAGATGCTCATCTGGTGCATTCTGTCAGAAGTCTTTGCAAAAGCTCGGCAATAATGAGCTGTGCTTTTCTGTGTTTTTTATCAGATGTTCAATGTTCACTTTTAAAACTTCTGAAAGAATTGGAATTGCATCACTGTAGAATGGAGTCGAAATGACCTTAAAACCCACCTGCTATCATGACTGCTAGATCGGAAACATTAGAGCAAGATACAGGCTGAAGTTTCACTCTTGCTTGTATCCTTGATTCTACCATGGGCTCCACATTTCCTGCTAAATTAAAGGCATATGTGAAGTGCTCATCCTTGGCTTGGACTGAAGTTTTCTCGCTCTTGTTCTTTTGCTTTCAGTGTTTTGCTTTAACTCGTTGTGTTCATCTCCTCACATTCTCATTCATGCTCACCCTGGCTCTTTTATGCTGTCTTGAGCAGAATGTTGATGTGTCGTCTGGTTTTGTTGCTGGCAGGGCTCTGAAGCAGTTCAAGGAATGAAAACAAAAACCGGAAACAAACTTAATTTTTACAGAAACCGAAACTAAATCAAATTTTATAGTTCTGAAAAGAATAAGAACATTTTAAATGGCCATTAAATCGGTTGATAATGTTATTTTATCGTTCCATTTAATATTTGAAATTTGCTGTCAACCAATCACAAAGTCAAGTAGTAGCTACGGCCTGCAAATGTGACGCTGACGCACACATCCATTCTGTGAATGGAGAAAATGGAATACAACTGTAGGCTTGCATAAAAAGGAAAATATAGGCCTATAAACAAAATAGATTTCACTTAAATCATTGACAGATTAACAAAACGAAAGAAAAAATGCACTGAGTTACGGCTTATTGTGACACGATCTAAAGTTCATGGAAAAGAAAACGACACAGCAGAAAGTATTATTCTTTTTGCAAAAGCTTTACAGTTTTATTTATTTTACAGTTATATTCAATTTGCAAAAGCTTGACAGTTTTGAATGTCTTGCTTCTATCTTGTATACCAGCGTTGATATGGCTATCACGCCGGTGCCTCATGTGCACACATTAGGGCTGCAACAAACAATTATTTTGATAATCGATTAATCTAACAATTAATAGAATGATTAATCGACTAATCATTAATTATTTTACTGATTAATCAGTAGAATTTTATTGATTATTCAGCTCTTGCAATTAGTTAAAATATTGTTATACGTAATAAATAAAAGATAGTCTAATCACTTCAGCTTTGGGAAATAATATGTAATTACAATCATTATACAATTCATTTATACAAATAAATATATTTGTAATAAATGAGAGAGGTAGGCATCAGTTTCACCTTAAAGTAATTCATTGGTGGAGAGCCAATCATGATTTTGTTGGAGCTATGAATAAAATCTAAGAATTAAAGAATTCATATTTACTCATTTTATTTGTATTATCTTGTTATTTTAGTGGGTAGAATAAGTAAGTTTTGGGCTAAATTATTTTCAATTATATTGAAGCCCCATATCCTTGTGTATCGCGACTCATGATCAACTTGTAGCAATAGATAAAAGGACTCTCTTTTCGTTATTCTCCCGCTTTAGCAAGTTAACTGAGTAATGGAAATTTGTCTCTTTTAAAATAAAACCACTAGATACTATTGTAAAAATTTGGTGGACTGATACCTGCTGGCTGAATTGGACAGGTGATTTTCACATGAAGAGATGGCCTTGAGTGTGGCGTGTGACACAGTATTCAGTTTGGACTAAAACGGCATCAGTCCTCTACTAAGCATGTATGCAAGCCTTAAGTTTTGTCAGAAAATTTATCAAAAGGGATAGTGAAAGAAAGATATCATCTACGCAATTCGGAAAAATAGGCGTTTTTTCTGCATTAGGAATGTTTTTTACTCTTTATACAGCAGTCATAAATGTATTTTAATGTAGAACGTATGAAATGTAGAACATTTAAAAAAAGTACTCAAGGCTCGTCTGCAAGTGGGCTCGTCCCCCCCCCCCCATGCATAAATATCAAACTCTACAATGAATTAATTTGTCTTTGGCTTGACATTTATATAGTCTAAACTCTTTAAATCGCCAAATGGATTTTTTTGTGGAGAGAAGGGAACTTTACCTGCAATTTTTAGCCTACATTATTTCTGAATGTAATCATAAAATCCGATGTGAGCCTGTATGTGACTTGGCCTATGTTTTTTTTCCTCTCAAAATGCAATTTTATATGAGTAGTGTTGTTTAACAATGTAGCAAAAATATTTTCATGTCTTGAAAAAATACTTTTGAAATATGTCATAATCTAGAAAGGATGATGCTGTATTGGCTATGATTAAGCGCAGCGGTTTAAGATACCAGATTTTTTTTTGCGTAAAGAAAACACTGCCCTTATTATTATTATTATTATTATAATTATTATTATTATTATTATTTCAGGCAAAGAAAGAGTTAAAAAAATAACGTTAATAACGATAATAATACACGAGGAACAGTATTATTAACATTTAACTGGCCAAAAAAACATCTTAAACCAGCACAGACCAATTTGCATCAGAAAACTAGTTTAGGAACTAGTTTTTCTCTTTTTCAGTACAACTGTCATTCCAAGCTAGCATGACCTGTAAATGACCTCCACATCTAATATAATAAAAACAAATAGGAACTGGGGCAGTTGAGCTTCAAAATTACATAAAAACGCCATTAAAGTATTACAAAAAAGGTCTTTGTGACTCATTCACTATTCAAATTTTCTGGTCCGGTAATAGTTTATTTGAGGAACACCCAAATGTGAACTCTCATTTGCGTACACGCATATTCAGTTATAAAATGTATATTTCAGTCCTGAATGTGGATTGGTCAGCTTAAGCGGACTTTAATAAAATTAGAATATTATTTAAGACCAATACAAAGAAAGGATCTTGGCCAACTGAAAAGTATGAACATGGAAAGTATGAGCATGTACAGCACTCAATACTTAGTTGGGGCTTCTTTTGCCTGAATTACTGCAGCAATGCGGCGTGGCATGGAGTTGATCAGTCTGTGGCACTGTTCAGGTGTTATGAGAGCCCAGGTTGCTCTGATAGTGGCCTTCAGGTCTTCTGTATGTTGGGTTTGGCATATCGCATCTTCCTCTTCACAATACCTCATAGATTTTCTATGGGGTTAAGGTCAGGCGAGTTTGCTGGCCAATTAAGAACATGGTCCTTAAACCAGTTACTGGTAGCTTTGGCACTGTGTGCAGGTGCCAAGTCCTGTTGGAAAATGAAATCTGCATCTCCATAAAGATGGTCAGCAGCAGGAAGCATGAAGTGCTCTAAAACTTCCTGGTATATGGCTGCATTGACCTTGGACCTCAGAAAACACAGTGGACCAACACCAGCAGATGACAACACCACATGGCACCCCAAACCATCACTGACTGTGGAAACTTTACGCTGGAACTCAAGCAACGTGGATTGTGTGCCTCTTCTCTCTTCCTCCAGACTCTGGGACCCTGATTTCCTAAGGAAATGCTAAATTTACTTTCATCGGAGAACATAACTTTGGACCACTCAGCAGCAGTCCAGTCCTTTTTGAAGCGAGACACTTCTGACACTGTCTGTTGTTCAAGAGTGGCTTGACACAAGGAATGAGATGGCTAAAACCCATGTCTTGCATACGTCTGTGCATAGTGGTTCTTGAAGCAATGACTCCAGCTGCAGTCCACTCTTTGTGAATCTCCCCCACATTTTTGAAAGGGATTTGTTTCACAATCCTCTCCAGGGTGCGGTTCTCCCTATTGCTTGTACACTTTTTTTTTTCGACCACATCTTTTCCTTCCCTTCGCCTATCTACAACCCGAATTCCGGAAAAGTTGGGACGTTTTTTAAATTTTAATAAAATGAAAACTAAAATACTTTCAAATCACATGAGCCAATATTTTATTCACAATTGAACATAGATAACATAGCAAATGTTTAAACTGAGAAAGTTTACAATTTTATGCACAAAATGAGCTCATTACAATTTTGATTTCTGCTACAGGTCTCAAAATAGTTGGGACGGGGCATGTTTACCATGGTGTAGCATCTCCTTTTCTTTTCAAAACAGTTTGAAGACGTCTGGGCATTGAGGCTATGAGTTGCTGGAGTTTTGCTGTTGGAATTTGGTCCCATTCTTGCCTTATATAGATTTCCAGCTGCTGAAGAGTTCGTGGTCGTCTTTGACGTATTTTTCGTTTAATGATGCGCCAAATGTTCTCTATAGGTGAAAGATCTGGACTGCAGGCAGGCCAGGTTAGCACCCGGACTCTTCTACGACGAAGCCATGCTGTTGTTATAGCTGCAGTATGTGGTTTTGCATTGTCCTGCTGAAATAAACAAGGCCTTCCCTGAAATAGACGTTGTTTGGAGGGAGGCATATGTTGCTCTAAAACCTTTATATACCTTTCAGCATTCACAGAGCCTTCCAAAACATGCAAGCTGCCCATACCGTATGCACTTATGCACTCCCATACCATCAGAGATGCTGGCTTTTGAACGGAACGCTGATAACATGCTGGAAGGTCTCCCTCCTCTTTAGCCCGGAGGACACGGCATCCGTGATTTCCAACAAGAATGTCAAATTTGGACTCGTCTGACCATAAAAGACTATTCCACTTTGAAATAGTCCATTTTAAATGAGCCTTGGCCCACAGGACACGACGGCGCTTCTGGACCATGTTCACATATGGCTTCCTTTTTGCATGATAGAGCTTTAGTTGGCATCTGCTGATGGCACGGCGGATTGTGTTTACCGACAGTGGTTTCTGAAAGTATTCCTGGGCCCATTTAGTAATGTCATTGACACAATCATGCCGATGAGTGATGCAGTGTCGTCTGAGAGCCCGAAAACCACGGGCATCCAATAAAGGTCTCCGGCCTTGTCCCTTACGCACAGAGATTTCTCCAGTTTCTCTGAATCTTTTGATGATGTTATGCACTGTAGATGATGAGATTTACAAAGCCTTTTCAATTTGACGTTGAGGAACATTGTTTTTAAAGTTTTCCACAATTTTTTTACGCAGTCTTTCACAGATTGGAGAGCCTCTGCCCATCTTTACTTCTGAGAGACTCTGCTTCTCTAAGACAAAGCTTTTATAGCTAATCATGTTACAGACCTGATATCAATTAACTTAATTAATCACTAGATGTTCTCCCAGCTGAATCTTTTCAAAACTGCTTGCTTTTTTAGCCATTTGTTGCCCCCGTGCCAACTTTTTTGAGACCTGTAGCAGGCATTAAATTTTAAATGAGCTAATTAAGTGGATAAAAGTGTAAAATTTCTCAGTTTAAACATTTGCTACGTTATCTATGTTCTATTGTGAATAAAATATTGGCTCATGTGATTTGAAATTCCTTTAGTTTTAATTTTATTAAAATTTAAAAAACGTCCCAACTTTTCCGGAATTCGGGTTGTATTAATGTGCTTGGACACAGAGCTTTGTGAACAGTCAGCCTCTTTTGCAACGACCTTTTGTGTCTTGCCCTCCTTGTGCAAGGTGCCAATGGTCATCTTTTGGACAACTGTCAAGTCAGCAGTCTTCCCCATGTTTGTTTAGCCAAAAGAACTAGACTGAGAGACCATTTAAAGGCCTTTGCAGGTGTTTTGAGTTAATTAGATGATTAGTTCAAGTTCAAGGAGATAGAAAGGGTGAAGGAGATAAAAGTAGAGAAGATGCAGTCGGTTCTGCAGCATTTTTCTGGTGTGTTATAGGTTTGTGACAGACAGCTGTACGTGTCAGCACAGGCAGTGCAGTATGGGCACAATTGTGTAATGTCTGTCTGTCAGACTCAGGAATGATGAACTCATACTTAAAGTTTTTAGGTGACCGAGAGCAAACTGTGTGAGTTTTCTTTAAAGGAATAGTTCACCCTGAAATAGAAATTGTCATCATTTACCCGTGTTGCTCCAACCCTGTATGACTTTCCTTCATCTTTGGAACAAAAATTAATGTATTAAAATTATCTCTCAAATATTTGTCCATCCGTTTAAAGTCGAACATTTTTGTGCTTCAGAAGTACATAAAGACATCCAAAAGTAATCCACAAGACTTGGCTTGTTTGTGCTTCTCTTTACCTTATTTGATGCGCTATGTGCATTGATCAGTGTTTATGCTAATTAAAACCTAAATTAAATCAAGTTTTTTATAAGCAATTGTAACAGTTTTGAAGACTTGGATTAAACGGCTCAATTCATATGGATCACTTTTACGATGTTTTCATAAACTTTGAAAAAGGTTAAAATATATATTTTATGGGAGGGTTGCCTTGGTAAAATTCGCATTTTAGGGGTTAAATATCACGTTATTTGTATTGGGGTTGCTTCAAACCGCGGACATGAAAAACAATCGCAGACTTGGCAACACTGGTTCAGGTGGAGCGGCAGTTACTACACAGAGCCGTAGTCTACCGACAACTAACACAAAATCGTTTTCAAAATCGACAAAGAATCGCCTGCGATTTTAACATCGATTTTGTGTAGATTGTCAGTGAATTACGGCCCGGTGTAGTAAATGCCAACCAGTGTTGGCAAGTCTGTGGTTGTTTTTCATGTCCGCGGGTCGAAGCGCCCCCAATACAAATAACGTGATATTTAGCACCTAAAATGCAAATTTTACCAAGGCAACCCTGCTAAAAAACTTAATATTGTAACCCCGGGAAGCAATTTTTATCGGGGAACCTCCTGGAAGCGCGATTGGACTAGTTTTGAACTAGTTTTGAGAAGCAACTGGGCAGGATTTGTTGTGAAAACCTGGGAACCCTGATCCGAACGCACGTGCTGGAGATATACTTCTAATTACAGGAGCATATTTACTGATGAGATGTGCATGAAAATCACATTTGATTTTTTGCACAGCCCTAGTTTTGAAGAGGAAAAATAGTAACATGTGTCACATGGTTGAGTAAATGACAGAAATTTCATATTTCGGTGAACTACTTTAAATGAGAGGAAAAGGCAAATTTGCTTGTGTGTGCTCCACGAGGGAAGGGTAAAAGACTGCAAGCCGATGGTCTGTGCTCTGAGATTTCCGCTGAACTCTGGGAGGGGTCAGGCACGGGGCAAGGTCAGGGCTCTAAACAAACACACTTGCTCACATGCACGCATACAGCAGAGGGTCTATGACCAGAGTGACAGAGACTGATAACAGCAGCAGAAGCCAGAGATCTTGAAACGAATGGAGACGGAAAGACAGCCATGTGTGCGTTTATATACAGTGACTCTCTAATAGTAATTGGACGCTGAAGCCACAGTTTAAAATCGATTCTGTTCAAATATTAAACCAAATGCAAACGGAAATAACTTGACATTTTCTGAGTATTTTTTATTACCTCAAGTGATTTCTAGTGAATGTATGATGTAATTTCCTGTCAAGTTCACACTAATGCCCTATCAGAGTAACCACAGGTGTAGTATAACACATTAGCCATATATATTTTGCAAAAAGGTGCAGTCACCATAGGCTTTGAGTAATAAATAATAATTACACCACAAATAAAAATGCATTCAAAACGCCAAAATCTATACTCAACCAAAGTTGAACATTGAACTCAAACAGTGCTGTGGGTTTGGGGCGGGACAGACATGCAAAATTTTAGCAAAATGGTCATCGTTCTTGCACTCTAGTGGCGATTCAGTTTTGATTGGCATATATGATTGTTTTTTTGATTCATTAAAAAGAACCGACTTTCTAAGATTTATTCATTTCAAGAATCAGACTATGCTGATCTGGCTGTTTTCTTGTTTAGTTTTTTCTTATTCACTTACTAGCAAGAACTGGCTCATGAGAGTCATTCACTTTTAAGAACCGGACTACACTGGTCGAGCAGTTGTATTCTGATTCACTAATAAGAGCCGGCTCAGAAGATTCATTCATTTTGACAAATGGCTTGTGTGATATTGAAGTCAATATTGGGACTATTTAAAAGAATCCATTTTAAAATCAATATTTTTATCCAGCCCTACCAGTGGCACAGAAATCATACTTCACCTTTCAAATAAATGCCAAATGGTTTGATATTTTATATCTAATGCAATCACCTTCATACATGTTAAGTGTGGCTTAAGTGCAATTAATATTTTGCGCCAAAGTATGTCTTTGCGTACATAACTTAGAAGGAAGACAGACATATCAGAAAGGCCAGTTCTAATAACAAAAGAGGACATGATCACAGAGAGGCAGAGAAGTGAGAAGTATCACCAAAGAGGAGGAAGTGTTGTCGTTACTGAAGTGGGCGGAGCGATGACGGTAAAAGTAGGAAGAAATGGTGTGATTGTGTGTCATCATGAGACGTGTGGAGGGAGGACATTTTATCACAATTTTTCTGACATACATTATGAAAGGAATTCTGAAGCTTTAACTCTGTATTAGTTATTCAGATTCATTAGGCTGCTTTTTAATTAGATCATTCATACATTTCATTTATATGTTGTGCAGCGTACGGATTCATGGATTGAGATAATTGACCCAGTCCCTGCTACAGAAATACACGCGCACAAACACAAACACACACACACACACACACACAAACAAACACACTAAGGGTTGATCCATTTCCCCTGGGGCCCCGTTTCACTCCATCATAATCAGTGTCTCTTCTCAGACAAACTGTCACACAAACACACACACATGCAGCACCGCTGCTGAGGCCTGGAACATTCCACGCATTCAGCTGTATGTGGGAACACTTAAAAATAAGCCATAGACACGTACACACATTTGCAGTTTTTTACCAAAACCGTTTGAAAAGAGATGAAACCTTCAAGTGCATTGTCTAGAAGTGCCAAAGTCAGCTCATTATTTGTTTGTAGTGCACTTGTGCTGAAATAGAAGTGCTTTAGTATAGTTTTCCTTTCTTTTAGAGATCATAACATGCCTTTGGTTGAGTGTTTTCTGCCCCTAATCTAAACTTTGCATGTTTCTTAGGTGCTGATATGTTTTAAACATGAGCGGAGTGGGTGAGAACTCACTGGAGCCGTTGTGCTCGGACCGAAAGCGCAAACTCTCCACATGTGACACACCAGGACAAGGGTGAGACATTTTAGGGTGTGATAACAAGCAGTGTTTTAGGTCTTGTAATGTTTTTCCTTCCTAAAATTGTATGTGTGTGTGTTTTTAATCTACAGATGTGATAAGCGCAGGAGGGAACAGGAGAGCAAGTATATCGAGGAGCTGGCCGAACTCATTTCGGCCAACCTTAGTGACATCGACAGCTTCAATGTCAAACCAGACAAATGTGCCATCCTTAAAGAGACAGTGCGCCAGATACGACAGATCAAAGAGCAAGGTACACATCTGCTCAAACTGCTCTTTTACATATCGGTCTGTGAAAATATTTACTAAACCCACAATGTGGGGAAACGGAAGAAATTCCTCGGTTTAATAAAAACGCTGCCACCTGGTGGCATGTGGAATATTGTGATATTGCAAATAATCACTAGAGTTAAAAATTTTTATTTTGTTACACCTTTGCTAGTTTTCGCTAATAGAAAATGCAGTTCTAGACATTAAAAAATCTTTCTCTTTTTTTTTTTTTCTTTTTTTTTTTTTTTTAAGTGCAGTGCGAATATGACTACATCCGTGGATTTAAATGTATAGCAGCAAAACCTAGCAAATCTAATTTGACTAAAATCAGTAAATAATTTTCATGTAGAAAAATGTAACTTAATTATCAGATTTGAGGTTTATTTTCTACAGTTATACTCCTGTGCTCATTTTTCTCATAATTATATATAGCATTCAGAACTGTAGTCTGCACAAGTTTGTTGCGCGAGACAGGCCGATGCATGCCTTTTTTCATTTGGACTATAATCCGGAGTTCATACGGTGAATCGATGAATAGGCATTGTTGTTCATTCTTCCTTATTTGACATTCCATTGGCTAATAGTGTCTTACGGGAATGAAACCTACAAATCTACATATCAAAATAAGCAGACCGTTTTTCTGCTGTTCCCTTGCTATAATATGGTGAGACCAATATGCATTAACACTACCTTTCAAAAATTTTATTGCACAAAAAAAAAACAACAACAAAAAACACCTTCTGAAACTGAAATGTTTCTGATATGTGGTCTGTATTCACACGCTTCACAGGTAAAAGCTCATGTGGTAATGATGATGTCCAGAAGGCGGATGTGTCCTCTACCGGTCAAGGGGTCATCGACAAAGACCATCTGGGTCCTCTGTTGCTGCAGGTAAGAACAGGGACCTAGAGGTAAATGGTCAACAGAAGCTCATTTGCTCACACCTCATACTAGCATTATGATTTAAAGTGTTTTATAATAATAATTCTGAATGTCACTCTCTCTGTCAGGCTCTGGATGGGTTTTTGTTTGTGGTTAGTCGTGAAGGCAGCATCGTGTTTGTGTCAGACAATGTGACTCAGTACCTGCAGTATAAACAGGAGGAACTGATTAACACCAGCATCTACAACATACTGCATGAGGAAGACCGAGACGAACTGCATAAAAACCTCCCCAAAAACAATGGTATATCTGTCAATGTATATATTTTAAGTGAATGTTGCTTTTTATCTGGTCACTAAAACATGAACACATAGATATGACTAAGCATCATGCATTTTGCATGTATTTAAAGGTCCCAACAGTGTGTCATGGGGCGGTGATGCCTCCCGTCAGAAGAGTCACACGTTTAACTGTCGCATGCTGGTGAAGTTTGGCCATGGAGGTCCTGGAGGTGAAGATGGCACCAGTGGGGCTCGTTACGAGACCATGCAATGTTTCGCTCTCACACAGCCTAAAGCAATGATGGAGGAAGGGGAAGGTCTGTTGTAAATTTAGAATTGATCATTTCAGTAGTTTTATAAAGATTGAAGTCGATATATTTTGTTTTATTGTGCCACTTGTGAATTAAAGTGTCGTCTAAGTATTAAGGGTGTTTTTCTTCTTTCTGTCTTTCAGATCTTCAGTCTTGTATGATTTGTGTAGCACGGAGAGTGACGGCAGTGGAAAGGACAGAACGATTCAGTACTAGACACGAACTGACAGGTAAAATTGATTACAGTGCAATTTTTAACTCAGTGTTAATCTCATCAATGAAACTGCTGATTTTCTTTGATTTTTCTATCTGAAAATAAGTCTAAAATTCGTCAAGACAGTAATTGAGCAATATTTATTAAAATGACTTTAATTTCTAAATATTAACTACAACATTTTATATTACTTCAACAAATGCATAACCACATTACATGAAATGAATCATACTATACTATGTGTGTATATATATATATATATATATATATATATATATATATATATATATATACACGATTGATCACATCCAAAATAAACTTTTTGGTTTACAAAATATATTTGTGTGTACTGTGTATATTTTTATGTATTTATAAATACACACACATACAGGATATGTTGTGGAAACATGTATATATTTACATTCATATAATTTATATTATATATAAATATATTTAATTTATGAATGTAACGTATTTTTCTTAAATATATACATGCATGTGTGTGTATTTATACATACATAATAAATATACAGAGGATACACTCATTATGTAAACAAAAACTTTTAATTTGGATGCGATTAATCGCAATTAATCGTTTGACAGCACTGATATATATATATATATATATATACATTATTTAGCAGCAATTGTTACATTTATTTAATTGATTAGTAAATATAGAAATTGTTTAAATAGAAGAAAAAACGTTGAAACCGATTGAGGAAAAAAAATGACGTAGAATTGTATTTGAGTCAGGTGTAGTTCTACATCTGAGCGTGTATGTTTGACCCCAGGTAAACTGATCGAAATCGAGCAGCAGAGCCTGTTGAACACCACCATGCGTCCTGGCTGGGAGGATTTAGTGCGCAGATGTATGCAGATGTTCCTGCATCGCAGTGAGGGTCAGCCCTGGTCCTACAAGAGACACTATCATGAAGGTATGTGCTACTACACCTGCATGGATCTTTTCAGTATTTCTCAGCTTTAGTCTTTACTTTAGTTAATTGTGTAAAATAAGTTAATTACTTCATTTACTTTATAAAATAGAAATGTGAATTCTGTAACTTGTTAATATGGCAGAAATAAAAACAGGCTGCTTTTGCATGCGGTGTGAAATGGGTTTGACAGATTGTATACATGTTTTATTAATGTTGTTTGTATTCATCTTCTTTTCAGCATATGTTCATGGTAGAGCAGAGACTCCACCCTATCGGTTCTCTTTGTCAGATGGCACTCCAGTAACAGCACAAACACGCAGTGAGCTCTGCCGAAACCCTGTCACCAATGACCCGGTCACTTTCCTCTCTACTCATCTTCTGCAGAGGTTTGTTCCTTTCCAAGTCAACAGTTATACACTACTCTGATTTTACATGAAAATGCCCCTGCATTGTCCTCACCTTTACTTATATTTCAATCACTTTCACACAGGGAGCAAAATGGATACCGACCTAATCAGGGTGGTGTAATGCGTTCAGTTATGGGCAATGCCAATCCGAATGCCCAGATGGGCATGGGCAATACCAGAGGCTATGGCATGAACGAGCAAGGTCACATGGGACCCAGAGGAGGAGCTATGTACGGCCCAGGCAACAGGATGAATCAAATGAACCCGATGCATCAGATGAATCAAATGAACCAGATGAATTCAATGAATCAAATGAATATGAATCAGATGAATTGCATGAATCAGATGAGCACTATGAATCAAATGAATCAGATGAACTCCATGAATCAGATGGGCCATCCCGGCATGAATCAACACCAGCAGGGTCAGTTTCACAGTGGTGGCTATGGAATGGGCATGACAAGTCCCTCCCAAGGAAGCCCTGGTATGAACCCTGCTCAGCAGAATCTCATGGGGTCACCACGGATACGAGGGAGTCCTAAAATGGGTGCAAGTCCTTTCTCACCTGGAGGTAAGTGTCCTGTTTTTGCATTTTGGATTAGATGGAAGTAAAATAGGAATCTAACAGAATTCCATAGACAGCTCCATTCAGTTCCACAGAATTTAAACATGTCCCTTCCAAAGTTCTAAACATCCCAGGCACCTTGTGCATTTGTTTATTAAAGGGAATGTTCACCCAAAATTTTTAATTCTGTCATTAATTACTCACATTGATGTTGATCCAAACCCATAAGCTCTTCATTCTTTTTCTGAACACAAATTAAGGTATTTTCGATGAATTCCAAAAAATATAATAGTTGTGCTGTCTCCATTAGTGCTTAATTTGAAAACAAGCTCAAGATTTGGCTATATTTTCTTGATTTAATAGGCATGCATTCTCCCATGGGTCCTGTGGGAATGGGCGGCAGTGGTGGATCTTCTGGTCCATCAGTTGGAAACACTTTCTCCAATAGTTCTTTGAATGCTCTCCAGGCCATCAGTGAAGGCGTTGGCTCTTCTCTACCTTCAGCTCTCAACTCACCTGCCCACAAATCTGACAGCTCTCCCAGCATCAACTCGACCCAGTCCAATCAGCAAAGCCATACCGGCATCAGCAAACCCATCGTAGGGGATTCCAAGAGCCCATCAAGTGCTCACAGCACAGGTTTAGAGCAGCAACAGGCTTCTTCATCGGAGGCCACAGATAAACCAGACAGTCAGTCCAGCAAGGACGGTTCCACTGCGGCCGAAGCCAACCGAAGAGTCCCAGATGGCAAGGGCCACAAGAAGTTACTACAGTTGCTCACATCCCCAACTGAAGAGATTGGGATTGGGTCTGGTGGACCTGTCCCAGGTCGTGCCTCCACTCCAATGGGTCCTGACTCAAAGGAGGCAGGAAGTGGCATGATGAGTCCTTCATCAACAGGAGTGTCCTCCTCATCGGGGAATAACGTAAATCAGCAAGGCTCAGGAGGAGTGTCATCCACGGCTTGTCCCAGTGGACAACACGGCTCTCACACCTTACAGGAGAAACACAAGATACTCCACAAACTTCTTCAAAATGGAAACACACCCGACGAGGTGGCTCGCATCACAGCCGAGGCCACTGGTAAGGCCTCTCTTGGTTCAGAGCTCCCAGGCGCTGACGGGAGGAATCTAGATCTCAAGCAGGAACAGCACAGCCCGAAAGAAGGAAAAAAACCACAAGCCCTCCTTCACTACCTCCTCAATAAGGATGACTCCAAAGAGCCCAATGCAGCAGAGGTCAAGCCAAAGCTGGAAGAGCTGGAAGGGAGAGGGGTCACTGGAGGGCAGGGGTCAGGGGTCACAACCTCAAATTCTAACAGCCAGGAGGGCAAAGTCAAGATCGAACCTCCCGATGAGGTATTTATGGTTAATTCATACTGCTTAAGTACTTCTCATGTTGGGTTCATATTTCTATACTTCTCAAGATCACATCAGTCTTATATTTTGGAATTAATTTTAAAGAAATTAATGCTTTCATTCAGCAAGGATGCATTAAACTGAACAAGTCAGAGTAAAGACTTAGAATGTTATAAAAGTTTTATATTTTCAAATAAACTTTCATCAAAAATCTAAAAGACAGAATCCAAAGTAAGTTCCATTCAAGGAATACATTATATTTTGGAGTATATTAAAATAGAAAACTCAATTCATTTTAAATTGTAATAATATTTTTGTTAAATTGTAAATATATCTGTTTTTGGTCCAATATGCATCCAATAATGCATAAAAAATACTTTTCAACATGATCTTATAATTTATTATGTTAAGTCATTGCTTAAAAATCCCAGCTGTAGTTTTATAAACAACTTTAGACTATCTTTCCACATTTTGAAAAAATACTGCCAGTTATTAAATTGTTCTGTTGACATGCAGAACTCTCATGCAAATGTGCAATTACTTATTTATCATTCTAACGTCAATCCTTTTGTTTTATTTTTCCAGCTGGATAATTTGGAGAGTATTCTCGGAGGTCTGAGGAATTCTGGTTCTGGAATGTTTGCTGATTCTGGAACTGGAGGAACGGAAGGGGGCAATAAGCAGGGCAATGGACCTAACAGCACCGCACATGGTGAGTAACAACACCTTAAGGGCCTCAAAAGTCAGGAAAGGGTTGTTTAAAATTGAATGTAAAGATTAATAGAAAATATATTGGGCTTATATTATGCAGGTAACTGCTGGTGACCATGAGGATGACCAACAAATCCTGTCCTTTGTTTTTATTCATAATGCAATGTGTATGAATTACTGTGTATTTCAGACCGGGAGGGTGTTGGTATGGGATCTGGTCAACGTGTGCCCTTCCAGAGGGCTGTGTCTGTCGATAGTAAACCCCTGAGTGGTCCGGGCATGACTGGTAGGAGGAGCGCCCCTTCCTCTCTTGTCAAACAGGAGCATACTGACACCCTGATAGGCATGGGTGAGTGTCTCATATATTCAGCTTTAATTTTATGTAGCTACAACTCTACATGCATTCATTCTTTAGCTGAATTTTAACATTCCCAACATGCTTTTCCCAGGAGGTCCAAACAGGCCAATGGGAATGCCCAATCGGCCCCCAATGGCAGGTGCAGGAGACTGGGGAATGTCCGGTTCTGGCAGCCCTGTTGGACACCCTGGCATGGGTCGCACAGGCATCGACCACAATCCCAAGAGCATGATGGGAGGACCCATGGTTAACCGATCAAACAGTGTTCCTGCTACCAGATCTATGCTGCAGCAGCAGTTGATGGATATGGGTAAGTTCTGTTAACTCAACACCAGCAGTGTGGGCCTATTACGACGGATAAAACATCCGATTAAATCTTTCAAACTGCATGATGTTGATTTTGCAGGGCCTTATGATGTAGGAATGGGTATGAATTCATTCAGTGGGCAGGCACCTCCACCACAGTCCCCTTCGTGGCCAGACAGTGGGATGGGAATGGAGGGAGCACAGAATGCAAACAGGTAACATAAACGAAAAGTTCCAAATTAAAACAAGTGTGTGAATCTGAGGATTAAGGTTAAATAAATTAATCTTGTTTTAAGGATGTTTTTTTTTTATAAATGTCAATAACATCCTTTTTTCTGCTTTTTATACATCAGGCTGCCTTTTAATAACTCTCTGGATGACCTTCTGGTCCCTCCGTCCACCACTGAGGGTCAGAGTGATGAGCGAGCTCTTCTGGACCAGCTGGACTCTCTACTCAACAACACCGACGTCATCGCTCTGGAGGAGATCGACCGTGCCCTTGGCATACCAGATCTCATCAACCAGGTACCCAGCCAGTCCGCTTCATGGAAGAGATGCGTTCCGTTTATAAATTACAACCCTCAGTGCTGTGGTGTTAAATATGCTAGATCTGCTGCCAGGCACTTTCACTGAAAACCACCGTCTTGGTCTTTTCTCTCTTCAGGGTCATAGTTCAGACCAGCCCCCTCCGACAGACCCCTTCTCTGGTCCTTGTCCGGGACCTGACTCCTCTGTGGGTATGGACCCCAAGGGCATGTATGGGCAGGGCTACCCAGGCCCCCCTTCTATGGGAATGCAGGGTGGATATGGCCGTGGTCCCAACCCTGGTCCTGGACCTGGTCCCATGCCAGGGCAGTCTGGACCAGGGTTTAACCCCATGATGAGTCCGATGAACCAGCAGGGTGGCTTCCCCGGAATGGGTGGTATGGGCGCTATGCATCCTCGTGCTAATATGACAAGGCCTCGGATGGGGAATCCAACCAGATACCAGCTCCAGCAGAGACTGCAGGGACAGCAGGTAAGCACCTGCACGCCAATAACACTCAATTTATAATTTCTATTAAAAAAAAGACACGTATATGAGTGGTCAGTGTAGAATCAGAATCAGAATGAGCTTTATTGCCAGGTATGTTCACACATACGAGGAATTTGTGTAATCGAAAAACCTGATTTTGCTATTGCTATTACTATTTTTAGAAATTATAGTGTCCCAGAATCTCTTTGGCTATATTATTTCGAGTAATGTAGGGCTGTGATTATTAATTAATAACAGTTAATAGTGAAAATGATAAACATAGTGAACATTCTAAGCATTATAATCTAAAATTATAAAGCAGTATTGATTAGACAGGTCTTGTTGCTGATTTTATATTTATTTATTTTTATTTCATGTGTATTAAAAAAAATTACTTGTGTTCTTTTTTACCTTAACCAAATAATGGTAGATTTTTTTAATGACAACATTATCTTTAAAGAAAATAATAAAAAATATTGTATTGAGAGTTTGCATTTTTGAGGAATGCAGTTGAATGGTTGTATTTTCAACCATTTCACAAAATTTAATAATAAAAATTTGCCTTCCAAAGTTTAGTTCAAAAATAATATTTTTAAGTTTAAATACCAAATTGGTAATGTTTGCTTAAAGTACTTCACTTCACTAATTTGGCTCCACAATTTCAGTGGTATAAATTCAAATACAATTTCAAACACATTTAGGAATTGCAGAAAATGTGGTTCTTTTATTAAGAACAGTGCTTTTTTTTTTTTTTTTTTTTATAAAGGCAATTGACATTAATATAGTTCCAGAATCACTTCATTATTTGGATTAAGAACAACTTTAGCATTTAGCATATCTCATAACATTTAAATGTTCCTTTGCTACAGTTTTTGAACCAGAGCAGGCAGGCCATGGGGATGAGGCCAGATAACAACCCTGCAGGAAACCCTGGAATGAGACCTACCATGCAGCCAGGCATGGGCGGCCAGGTACCTTTTTTTTTTTTATCTTTTGATGATATCTGAAGCCTTATACGTGTTCATTTTCTCTCTCTAATATCATCCCTCCTTTATCTTTCAGCCTGGTTTTCTGAATGCACAGATGATGGCCCAGCGCAGCAGAGAAATGATGAATCTTCAAACAGAGGTATAAATATGTCATTTTCAAGATATGCATTTGTGTGTCTGTCATTGATGTGGAATTGCATATATGATACTTGACCCCCATTGACAATGTATGTAGTGTTACTGAAATATAAGATTTTATGTAAGACTGATCATAACCAGTGTCTTATGTAAAATGTTTAACCATTGTTTTCTTCCTTTCTACAGATGAGAAGACAGAGGATGATGATGATGATGCAGCAGCAGCAACAGCAGCAGGTTGCAGCCGGAGGCTTCAGTCCCCCTCCTAATGTCACAGCTCCCACAGTAATGGACAACCCTATGGGTGGCCCGCCAATGACCCAGCCCGGCCAGCAGCCATTTAACTATGGAGGCAACTATGGTAAGGAGAATTGGTGGATAAAATCATTGGAATAGAATATCAATTTGCTTGGGTATATTGATTGCTGATTAACAAGCTATGCATTTCTTGTTTTCTTTTTATAAATGTCTCTGGGTTGTGATTCCAGGTATGGGCCAGCAGGGGGATCCGTCATTTGTGGGAACAGGCAGCAGCCCCCCTAATAATATGATGTCTGGCCGTATGGGTGGCCTTCAGAATCCCATGATGCAACAGCACCCTCAGAGCAATCCCATGTACCAGTCTGCAGAGATGAAAGGCTGGGGACAGGGGCCTATGCCCATGAATAAGTAAGTCATAAAACCTTCTATAGCACCCTGAAAATATCAGTGATTTTTTGCCTTCGGGTCTTGAAAAATATTTACAGTTACAAATATCATGAAATTACAATAACAGTTAGTCTTGCAAATGTTATGGAAATTACTGTAGTTACAAAAGCACATAAAATACACAAACAAATGTATAAGGAATGAATATCCAATGGGAAAAAGCATATTTATTATTCTTTAAAACAATATTTAATATTGATTTTTGTTTTATCACTGTACTCTATTGTATATAAATAAACTTGGCAAATTATGGTCCGTTATAAAATAACATTTAACCAGCTGGAAGACAAAAGCTGTGTTTTTATTGTTAACCATATCTGAAATAAAAATATATTAAAGCTAAACCTACATTTAAAAGATAATAAAGATATAAACATTAAAGGTAATTCAAAATATAAATAATATGAATAGTATATACTAATGCTTTAAAATTATAGAAATAATAATACAATTAGACTTGTGTGGAACACTGTGCCAAGTAGTAAGTAAAATCAACCTGTCGAGTAAAATGAACCTCACAATCCGTAGTACATGGCCTTAAATAGAGTTCATCTTTATATTGGGTGTATTTAATGTAATTTGATTATTATTCTGTTTTATCTGTTTCCTAGTTCATACTCGCAGCAGCAATATCCCCAGCAGGGGGCGCCGGGACAGTATGGGGGAATGATGATGAACGGTTCTATGCAGGGAGGTGTAAATGGCAACAGTGCAGGACAGATGCCCCCAATGCAGGGCCAGATGGGCATGAATGCCATGGGTATGGGGCGCATGCCAATGGGACCCGATCAGGTACAGACTGCATTGATTTAGTTACATTTGCTGAAAGTAATTCAGTTTCCTGAAATCCAAGATGTAGATGAGCTTGTTTCTTCATCAACAGTAATTACTGAAATTTAGCATTACATGACTTGCTCACCAACGGATCTTCTGCAGTGAATGGGTGCCGTCAGAATGTGAGTTCAAACAGCTGATAAAAACATTACAATAATCTACAACTAATCCACATTACTCAAGTCCATCAGTGAACATCTTGTGAAGGGAAACAATGCATGTTTGTAATAAACAAAACATTTTTACTTCAGACCATAGTTCCTGACAAAAAAAAGAAAGTGTGTCCAATAGCCATACTATTGCTTTCTCCAGTAAAAACAAAAACAATAAACACCTTGAATCTGAATTAAGAGAGAAATGTGCACAGACCAAACACTGTTTAAAAGCAAAAAACAGTCCAAAACTGTTCTAAACAAATATGTGGGTGGATTTTGGTTTGGATTTGTAACTTTTTTTTTTTTTATTGGAGCAAGCGTTATTATACAGACTGGTATTTTGCCCAGAAGTGGCAATTTAAAGATAAAATGCAGATTTGGATTTGTTTCTTACACAAACACCGCTTTTTCACTTTACAAGACCTTAACTGATGGACTGAAGTACTGTGGATTACTTGTGGATTATTTTTATGTTTTTTTTATTGAACTCTGATTCTGACGGCACCCATTCACTGCAGAGGATCATTGGTGAGCAAGTCATGTAATGCTAAATTTTGCTAATCGATTTTGATGAAGAAACATAGTCTAAGTGTGAGGAATCTTTTGTGGGTGAACTCTTCTCTAACTGCATGAAAAGATGCAACATGTTACTTTTACTTATCTGCGCATGTATAATATGTGTTTTACAGAAGTACTGCTGAGGAGATGAGCCATCTCTGTCAAAGCTGGATTCGAACTCGGACTCACACATTAGTTCAGTGAGGAAAGGTCAACAGAAAGCTATAAAATCCACCTCGTAGGGGATAAATCACTGGACATCTCCAGTGAAAACTTGACTGAGAGAGAGAAAGACATGGACATGTGGGCTTCTTCCTGAATATGCCCAGTAGCGAGTGCAGAAGGCTCTCTCCTGTTCCATGTGGCTTTACTGCAGTACACAACATAACCACCAGGGGGATCAGAGTAGGAATGGTTGTGACAGTGTGGGGGAGCACTTTATTTTAAGGATAGCACGGAAAAGGATAGTTGCAATATATTTCTTGCTTTTCTAGCCTTATAGAACGATTATGTGCATATTGTCTATTTTGAATTTGTTTCGGATAAGCCTCGTTTTAAAGAAAACCGTGGGAATTGTAAACACCAGAACTTCATCACTTACGCATATCAAAGCAATAATCCTCCTCTCAAAGCGACCGGCTCAAAGTGGTGTGTCAACAAAAAGCATATGGTACTGCAGTATTAGACAGGATTTTTCTTTTCTTTTTTTTTTGTGTGTGTGAATAAGATTGGAATTGTAAATACTGTATGCTACGTATGTATCATACATGCTTTTACTACATAATTTTTTTGCACAGAGTCTGGGCCCGGTTAGGTCCATCTTATCTATATTTTAGGTCAATACTGCTCTGGGTTTTACATCTGTTTTAACTTTTGTCAAAGGGAGAAAATATTAGATTTTTATCTTTTCCAGCACAGCTTCTTTTTCTTTCTTCTTTTTTTTCTTCCAACAGTGACCTCCATTATTTTTGGATGGCACTTTTTCTAACATCACGGAAATGTTGTGCAGTGATGGTTTCATCATTTTATTTTCATTTCTATTTGTTCTCCTGACCGGAAAAAAAAAAAAAATTGGTGCAAGTTGTCCGATGATGCGCAAAGATTTTGTTTGTTGTCGCTTTTTAAGCTAGCTCTTAATAAGAAAAATGACTCACTTTCTCACTGTATCATACTGTTGGTTCTTCAGAAATCTACCTTTAAGAAACATGCACAATCCAAAGATATTTTTTTCCTGTTTTCTCAAGTTTGATTACAGAAATGTATCCATTTATATGTTTTCGTGCAAATGCGCGGGGTAAAAGGTACATATCATATGAACTTATTACTACATATTATGATTTTGTACTATATACTGTATACATACAAAAACAAAGTATACCTGTTTTTTATTTTGAGGCCAGTTAATATTTTAGCAGTATTGTCTGTGCTTTTGGAGGGTTTCTCTATCATGCGGTTTATTCTCTCTTCAGTGTAAGTTTTGTAAGATTTTGATGATTATGATTTATCTACAGAACTGCCAAGACTCATAACTTGTTACTTCACACCTCGTTTAAAAACCTTTCCTAAACCACTTTTAAGAGCCTCTTGGATGTGCTTTTTAAAAGTATGAGTAATAAGGAATCCATTCTGACAAAGGTGCTCATCCATGTGTCTCTGTAGTGTAGTGAAGTGATCCTCGGCCGCTTCATTAGTCCAGTCTTTACCATCAGTGACTTCAAATAGTGCTGATTCCCAAATGTGGGAATGAAATACAGTGGGGAAACTAATAATACATCATTCTCTTCAGTCTTTTCAGGAAAGCAACACTATCATCTGTGTTCATTTCGCTATAGGTTACTGTTGATTGTTACGAGTATATTTTGGAATCATAATTCCGGGAAATTGAGGATTATGTGGTGTTTTCAGAACAGGTTGACTGAGGGGTGTGAACATGGAAGATAAGCTCACATTTTACAGGATGTAAATTACAATACACTTAATTATTTTGCTTGATGTTGATATCGTTGTAAATAAAAGTTCTATTTAAACGGGACATGTATTCCATATAGTCTCTCTCTCTCTGTGTGTGTGTATTCAGTGAGATCAATTTGTTAAATTTATGCTTTTAGCAGACACTTTTATCCAAAGAAACTTACAGTGCAATCAGGCTAACATTTTTACCCAACATGTTCTCTGGGAATCGAACCCACAACCTTTTGCATTGCTAACACAATGCTCTACCACTGAGCCACAGGAACACCATAAAACTATACAATTATTTTGATTTAATAATGTAACACTATTAAAACTAAAAAATGACGAAAATAATGTTTGGGGGGTTTCTCTCTCATTGTAAAATGCAAGAAGTTTTTGTTTTAGTATTTATTACTAGCTGTATATAAAAACTAAAGTGTACATAACTCAGTAAATGACCAGTGTAGAGATGTTATTATAGTTTTTAAATATATTGAATCGTTTTTGTTCTCCATTTTTTTGGTTGTAATTTAAATAAATAATTTTGTTGTTTTCATTTTTATTAGTTATTGTTTTTTTACTGTCTGTTTTTTGTTTTTGTTATTTTAGTTCAAGTTAAACTAAACGAAAATGAGAAATTTTGTCTTGGGATCTAAATGAAATGAGTTAATGTTAATGTTTACTTTATTTCAAGTAACCTATTTATTTTTATGGTTTTAGTATGGTTTTAGTATATGTAAGGCAACTTAAAATCATTTAGCCTACCTCCAAACTGTTCAGGTGGCCTAACGTGACCAATTAAGAATTTAATCAAAACCTAAATACCTAAAAAGGTTTCTGTGTAGGTTAAGGTACAGAAAATATTGTTAGTGATAATGATATCCTAATAATAATAATAACACTGTGTGTACGTGTTTGGCATGACGTGAAAATAAAGCTCGTCGTGTTGCCACAGAGCGGCGCAAGAGGCTAAAATGTCCGTCTTCAGAGCTACAAAACGAGCTTTATCCTTGAAAAGGGGATTGTCTTCATCTACCTCATTATTAATAGAGCGTAAGTAGCATCCAATTACAACAACGAACATAAGATTTTACTAAAAATTGATCGAGCCTACAAATTATTAATCACTTTTCTGTCAAGTCTGTCTGAGTGAAGTTTCAGTATACAAACATGCTTAGACTAGCTAAACGCTTCTTAATTGACATAAAATTGCCTTAATTTAGGGGGGAAAACACTTTATGGCTACATAAATTAATTTGAAGTATTTCACACAAGCCCAAAAAACACCGTGTTCCCCTTGTCTGCTGTTTTCAAAGCGCCTGCTTTTGAGTTTTATTTGATGCTCTAGTGGAAAAATTGGCTGCGTGGCGCTATGTTTAAATGCGCTAAATTCATATTAAAAGAAACTTTCGTTGTAGTGGGCTATGTGGGAAACTATACAGAGGGAGTGAGTTCCTTGGCCGTGTTCCCGGCCCATCTGCAGCCCGGGCTTGCGGATTACTGTTTGTTAATGTTTCAATCAGCTGTGTGCCGAGGAATGTGGAGCGATTTAACCTGAACTTCCCCAGGTGTGCGGCGGCGCCGCTCAGTCTGCGCCCTCCCCTGCCCTTGCCACAAAGCGCTCACACAAACACAATCACAATCACACACACACTGGCCGAGCCGCACATCGCGAGGCCTGCAGCTGCGCGCATCACACCGCAGGGAAATGAGAAAAACATTGCACCAGGGAGACGGAATAAATCTTATAACGAACTGCCTTTTTCTCGGAAAACACTTAACCCTTCCGCTACCCGCCTTTTAAATACTGGAATGCGTAAAAATAAGCTGAGTTTAGAAAGAGTTTGCGAACATCACTAGCTAAAAATAACTTCATGAAACAAACGTTTACCAATTAAAATATTTAATTTTAATTATTAATTTAACGAGACATGAATTTACCTCTATAGATATTTTAATGTATGCTACACTGGACTTTTACAATTATTTTGCTGTTTGTTTATAGTCACTCATTGTAATTATTTATTAGATATATCTGAAGATGAAACGTGACTATAGACAAACAGAAGGTTTTATTTTCCAAACATTCTGCGATTACATTTTTTTAAAAAGCTATTAAAAAAAACTACTAAAAGCGAAAGTTAAGTTTTGCACGAAGTTACAATCTGAAGTTATACTTTCAATTCAAGTTGCTATTGACAAAAGTTGAACTGTAATGACTGTAATTGTCATGTTGTAACATGGTAACGTTACAGCTAATCGTTTAATGTGTTAACTAGGCTAAATGATGACCTCTAACCTTGTGAGACGAACTCATTTTGGATCTCAGTAAAACTGACAGCTTAACTTTTTAATTACGAAGTAGCTTAGCAGCATTTTCTCAGTTCAGCCCAACTTCCATTCATTCATCCTCACAAAGTGATAAAACATGTCCGAAATGTCTCATTTACTTGTTTTAATTAAAAACACAATATACATTGTAAAAAACACAATAAGGCATTCACATAGTACGTCATTGTAATATACAATACATTATTTCGCTCAGTAATCTGAGAACACTTTAACAAAAGACATTTTTCTAAAAAGTTATCAAAACAACGGAGAAACTTTGATCGAAATGGAAATGCATGAATAAGTGAATAATCGCCATGGATTCCACAGCTAACACACATCGTTTGGGAAGATCTCAGAGGGAACATCACACTTCACTGCTCATGACAGTTTTGTGACTCTCCACTGAAAGTTGTTTTCTTCTACAATAGGAGAAGGAGATTCTCCCAACAACAACAGTTCAAGGCATCACGGCGGTTCTGCTCCACCGTCTCCTCCGCGCACCTTGTTCGTTCTTTGCGATGCTTTTCGTTCAGTTGACGTGAAACCGGAAGAGTCAACTTTAACGGCACATGATTCGGTCATCTGAACAGCCGTTCTGCAAGACAAAAGAGGAAACATCATGAGTTCAGTCTTTCATACACGTATGCTGGTTATGAATGTCATCTATTTGAGCGCAAAATATCACACGCTATATATTTTAATATTTACCTCGACAGAGATGCTGGCCAGTTCCGCGTTCAGGGTCGTGAGGGGAGTTCTGGGAGCGGAGCTCTGGTTCTTCTTGCTATCCAGCTCCACCTGCAAGTCCCAGATGTAATCAATAACGTGCTGCAGGATCTCCACCTTGCTGGCTTTCTTGTTGGTCGGTAGCGTGGGCACCAGCTCCTTCAGTTTGCTGTAGCAGCTGTTCATGTCCTGGAGAAACATGGTCATCTGCTCGTCGAGCAGCGGGATCTTGCATTTGGAGATGGCCAGGCTCTGGTCGGAGAGGCAGCGGACAACATCTTCCCCTCCAACTTTGCTGCTCTTCAGCGCGCAGGTAGGTCCCACAACTTTCATTTTGGCTGTAAAGGTTGACGGTTAAATCAAAGAGATTAACTGAGGCGATTCGCTCGTACTCCTTCAGGGTCTTGAGGCGTCGGGACCGCGATGACAGTTCACCACATGCTTGCAGAGTTGAGCTGTTCGGTATTTATAGGATGTCGGCGCTTGTGGGCGTCACCAAACGCTCGTGTTTGCAGGCTTTGGCCAATAGGGTTTCACCGGAGTCGCTCGCTCAGCCAATGACAGCGCGGCTCTGTTATCGCTGTTACAATAGAAAGCAGTTCTTGGGGGATGGTGTTACAAATGGAAACAAATGTGTGTCTTCTGCGAATGATCTGTGGGTATCCAGCTGTCTGTGCAGTCCACAGGTGAAGCAGACAGATCACGCGGAGGGTGGGGGTGGTCGAGGATCAACAGGCAACAGTTATTACTTTCAAATGAAACAAGCTTTCTTCGTATGTGGGCTGCTTCAAGAAACAAAGCACACTGTAAAATGTTTCATCAGCATCTTTGTGTCCATCCATTTACTGCGTGTGACAGGCATTTTTGTTATTACTGGGCGAATTGTGCACCTTGAACACGTGCGTGAATATACGGCCAACATAACATATTTATAAGTTATGATAATAATAAAAATAATAACATTACAATAGCTAATAATAACAACAATAATATAGTATGGATCTGTTAGAAAATGACAACCTGAACGAAACATCTTTTTTTCTTCTGTTAACTTAATGACCTTGACATTGTGAGTGACTAAAGGATCATCTCTGGTGTTATTTTATTGTCCCATGACAACAAAATGGCTTCATGCATTTTAGTTATGCTATTTCACTAACAAATATTTGTTCAGTATTAATAATATTCTAAAACTTCATTGACATTAAGCTTTTTTAAAATAAACTTTCTGCTTCACTGTTTTTTTTTAAAGAAGAGTATAAAGGAGTAGGCTATGCCAAACAAACTATTTATGATAACATATTGTTTTGCAAGATATTCATACCTTAAACTTTCAGTAATTTTTTTACAATGCATTTTAAACCAAAAAGGTATACATTAATAAATCGTTTCTTAATATCAAATAGTTGTTTTGTGGTTTGTACAAAATCTGATAAAATCGTGGTGCAAAATTATTGAATTGTATGAGATTTCATGTTTCAATACACAATACATTTATTGTATTAACTGTGCCTAATTATAAGTTTACGAGCTGGGCTACTGTTAATGATAAGTAGGCTATCATTTTTTTTTACCAGCTTTAAACTATTCAGTATGCACATAAAATATTCATAGTCCATTAACCAACATTAAGTATATCACTTGTATAGTGCTGAGGTTTATTGTGCAATCGAGTCTTGCCACAATCCCATTTATACTCAAATGTGTCGCTTTCTGTTTATTTCACATGCACAAAAGATCGTCTCTTATTGTCTTTCTTTGAATGCGTTTCCTCGCGCAAACTTCCAAATTCCTTCATATGTGCGCGTCGCCTTGAGCGCGCACTCACACTCGTATAACTTTGCATCGCTGTGCTCTGATTCTTCCCCCAGATTGTCCAAACAAACCCGAGCAGACTGCCGGGCGCCAGCGCTGTGACGTCATCCATTCATTCGAGCCTTGACGCCTGTCAGCCTGGCGCCGAGCGGGCGGTCTCTATAGCAACAACAAACAACAGGCTCGCATCCCTCCACTCTCCCCCATTCACCTGCGCGCGGCGGAATCCTGAGAACAAACTGGTCAGCGCTCATTTATCACTTCAAACCTCTGATGCGATTACCGCTCCGCGCACCTGCAAACTGCCATTGTTGTGTCGAAAGACTCTTGTAAAGACACAAAAGTAAGAGACAAAGTGAAAAATAGCCTATTGAGACATTTTTTTTTTTTGCATTCCATGGACCCTTTTAGCTACTTTATCGCAATTTTAAGAAAGTTAATTAACTGTTGACCGCATGTATACATGACCCTTTAACATTAACTTAAATATTTATTTGTTAAAAAAATAGGAAGATATGCATTTTTATATTATTGTAATATCTGGAAAATAAGCAATAAAATAAAAAAATACATGCAATAAGACATTTTGTTGTGACAAGAAAACTATAAAACAGAGAACACCTTCAAATTTAAATATCCTAATAAAGTTGCAGTGTATAAAAACAAAATACATTCATAATATTTTTGTCAAAATAATGCCTCAATGCACGTGCATAAACGTGCGCACGTTATTATTATTATTTTTTTTTACCGATGGCTCGAGCACATGCTAGCTGTACATCCTACAAGAGTTAAGAGGGACTGGAGCGTTTCTGGCTCGGTCACAGCTGAGCGGGGTTGAGGGGAGGCGGAGGAGGAGCTGAACAATGGGAGTGCAGTATCGGGACTGTGAGAGAGAACCTCGGCTGGAGCCGACGAGTCTGGAGCGCCCCTCCACTCGCTCATCCCGCTTTTGTTCAGCTGCGCAAGCTATCAGCACTTCCTACCGACTCCAACAATAAGCCCTCACAGCTGGGCTCTCCAAAGCCTGTTTACTGCACATCAATGCAAAGAGAGGCAAAGAGTGTAACATCCCCCTGACATACTCGCACACCCTTATGAACTCTTGGTAAAATACAAAACATATTCTTAGAAGTGGAGAAAGGAAGTTCAAAGAAAAAGTTACAAATATATATGCTTTATTGTTTGATGACCTCATTTGCTGGACAGCAATCGCTCGTTTTTTATTTGCATCTGTTTTATCTGCATCTAGTGTGCCTATGGTTTTAGCACACACATATATAAATATATGTACATTCTGTAAAAATAGGCTATACACAATATTTGTGTAAATGACTCTGTGTTTGAAATGTGTAATAGAAAGCTTGTTTTTAAGTGGTGAACCCAGACATGTTGCTCCTGTCCCAGTTCCACCTGAACTGTTTTATGGCTAATTATTTCTCACAATATGTCATACAGCAGAAAAATCTGGTGTGGGATGAGCGTGAATGCTCTTCTTTTTGTTGTAGCATCTGCATGTATCTTTGACTTCTCCCTCTCATGGGAATAGTGGCCTCAGATAATTGTCCTCGAGGGAATCACATCCTGTCAGAAGTCATGTGATCGCTCTCTGACAAGGCTGTAGTGTTCTGTGCTGTGTCATCAGCTGGCTATGGACTCTTTAATTCACAACATCACTGCAACACAAAGCAGTAGACAGAGAAAGGAAGTGTTCAATGAAAAACGCAATGAGACAATACAGTTCACTAGGAACAGACATCAAATGACCTAATTAGACTTTGTGAGTCATACTATGAAATAAAGTCAAAAGAGTAGCTTTTCACAACACATCTGACTACTGTAGGATGATGTATTTCTAAAACATGGTAATGAGGAAAGAAATATAGGGCGGGAACTGATTTTATCCTTTGAGAATTGATTGGATGGTGGCCGTTAAAAGTCAAAAATAATAAATGTTTGCTTAATAACTATTTAGAGATTATTTCACATTTTCAAACAGAATATGGTTAAATATTCTAAGGCCTAAGTGACACGTAAGTAATGTCAGCCTTTTTTATTTTTTCAAAAAAGCATGTTATTGATATTTTCATATAGCATTTATTGCTCTTATAGTGATTTATCCCAGATTTTTTTTAACTTTGTAATTCTTTATCAAAATGTCATAACTGGATCAATCATTTTGGTTGCATAAATGTTGCCCCTTTCATGCTATCAAATCTTCCTCCATCCAATCAACATCCGATGTACAGAACGGAGGCCCTGCTTTACACTATTTTCAATAATTTGTTCTACTCGGATGTACATGACACTACAGACAAAAATATCTAATGCTACTTTTGTTACATTGCGAAGTTACTTTGAAAAGAAACATTCCAATTCCATTTACATTTGCATTTATTAGAAATGATCATATAAAGTCTGTTTGACATCATAATGTCTCGGTCCTGATGATATGTCAACGGTCCTGACATATACCACTCATTTCTACATAGTGGTCCTGCTGTAGCAGCTTGTTAATGCCAGTGTCCCCACTTGCCACACACTTTCACACTCCACACTCTCCGCCTGCAACCACACACAATATCAAAGTGCCTTAATGGCTCCTAATTAGCTCCCCATCTGCTGGTGACAGAGCACCGGTGGTATGCTGAAGCCCATTCAGAAAGTGGGCATTGTGTCCCGGAATAGTTTCCACTTCATTGGAGATTGGCTGGAGAGGACTTGGACCTCTGGAAGGGATGGGACAGGAGAGCCTGGGTTACAGAAAGGGAGTAGACAAGCTTTGGACTTCAGGAGGCGCACGGGATTGGACGGGGGAGGAGGCCGGTACACAAAGGGCAGCAGTGTAGCGGCTTGTTGCAAATCTAATAACGTCTGAGTTCTTTCTGTCCCCTGGATGCCCCCCACCACCCCCCGCGTGCACAAACACATTTTGTTTTCCTCCTCCTTTTTTCTCATGCTCATTGGAGACAGCTCTCCTTCTTCGAGTTAATCTGTGACTGTGTCATCTTCTGGGAACAGACGTTTGTTTTGTGCTGTTAGTGGGGTAATAAATGCAACCAGTCAGCACCATATTAACATCCTCGAAAAGCGACAGAAGGCAGAGCTTCAGATAGAACCCAAGTGGTGGTAACGTCCGGTCTGTGCAATGTAAACAAAGCAAATACAAAGTGGACACTAAAACTGTGGTCACATTTGCCACTATTTCTGCTGGCTAAATCCAGTCATTTCAATAGGAACCCACGCGATCCCTACGCAGATTTGCAGTGGTTTCAAGTGTATTTGTTGTGCTGGCCAACAGAAAGCTGCTTAGTTTTGAAAGTGATTTGTATGTGTATTACAATAGGATGACCAAAAATATCCAGATTTTGCCTTTGTTTTCCTATTTTCATAATTGCTGGAGGAAATGATTGAAAGGTAGGTTGACCAATAACATCCAGGCTCACAGTGTGTGAGAAGGTGGGATCTACAGGGAACAGTCAAAACGATGCATAATTGTGTACATATAATATACAAGGATAAATGTCAATATATATAAAAAAAAATCAATTTTAGGCAATTAAGAAATCCTGGCAAGGAAAGGTCCTGGAAAAAGAGGGCTTATGGTCACCTTAAGCTATACTATAGACACTAATGAATTTTACTAATGTGACTGCACCTTCTTCTGCATTACGTGATTTTTTTTTTATGTGCATTCAAAAGTCTTAAAATCCTTCCAGGTGGATAGAAGTTGATTGCTAAAGATGTTTAGATGACTCTGGTTCCACCTCAAAACAAGAAAAGCTGAATGATGTTCTCGCCTTGCCCTAATTTACATCACATTGCCATTGAATAGGCAGATCCAGAGGATGTGTGTGTGTGTGTGTGTGTGTGTTTATGGGAGACCAGCTGCTCACAGCTGGGGTATAATGGCCAAATTTTGGAGGGAAGACCCTTACTACCGGGCAGCTGTCACAACCAGCAGGGGAGAGGGACGGAGGCCATTTAGCCAGAGGCCCTCTGGAGAGCTTCTCCTCGTTCTATTCTAAACCCAGAGCTCCCTGTGTGTCAGGTGCAGTGCTATTTCTGTTACCATATGGAGCTGTCAAAAAAGATGCCGTCAGCAACTATTCACGGTCCCGCAGCTTGTTGCAACTTGTTGCTTATAGTATGGTGGGGTTGCAGCTAATAGATCTTTGTGTGCTCAAATCACCTGACTTCCTCCACATACCTCTACGTGCGAAAATACCTCTGAACCCATCTGGATACTTGACAAAAGTACGGCCCAAAGATGGGTGTGATGATGGTGGCAGCTGTGCTTCCCTCACAAAGCCCTATTCAGAGAAAAGGGGACAATACCTAAGCCTGGTTGCTCTCTCCTCTTCAGCTCCACAGTAAGATTAATTCCTCAAATCCGTTTTCCCAGTGGCAGTCTCAAAGAATGGGAAGCCCTCCTGTTTGTCAGAGCGTATTGTGCTAGTCGCCTGAGAATGAAACCCGTTGATGGTCCTGATAAATGGCCGCCGGCGTTGACACTGAACAGACCTTTCCAGTTCTTTTGTTTTCAGTATTGCCTCTATGTAATCTGGATTATTGTGGATTGTAAGATTGTTCCCCTCTGGGTGGTACGGCACTCTCAAGATACTTTGATTCGAGTTGTATGGTCATTAAAGGAATATTCTAGGCACTTGTGGGATAATGTTGACTACCACAAAAATAAAAGTGAATCGGGCCATAGGAGTATGAACATGATTTTAGTGTGAAAAATGCAAACTAACACTTTTGATCAGAGGTTATATATGATTTTACAAGACTTAAATCCTAGAATGGTCATACAAATTATGAAAACAACATAACAGCTCGCCCTTATCTAACCTCTACTGTGGTATATTTGTGGTTATCAATATTATACCACAATTAAGCTTGTCAAGTAAGCTTAACCGTACTAAACCCAGAATATTCCTTTAAGACACAATTAGTGATTGTTTTTTAATTATGTTGGTAATGATCATGTTTTGTTCTTGCATATAAAAGCAGACTAGCTCGACTGTGGGGATGACGTTATACTTTAAGAAATGTTTTCGACCGCTTCTTAAGCCTCGGGATCAACAGGTGCGAGGAATGGCAGAAGGTAGTGAGGCAATTGAGTCTGCAGGCAAGAATAGTTTAGTTTTGACTCATTGGTTTCATTCCTTTATTAAAGTGTAAATAGATTTGAAATCACATCAGAAAGAGGTAACCAGAAACTCACGTGTATCAGGTGCTGCTGTGAGGCTGTTTGTCCACAGAGCCGAGGCAGTTAGCCACACCCTAAAATACACACACTCACCCTGTGTTTCTCACACACACACATACACCCTCCGCACAGGTGTTTAGCCTGCAGCTTTAATACAAGTGAAGCTCATCAGCCATTTTGCCTTTAAGTTTAAAAATGTACACTCACTGCCTAAAGCTGCCTCGATCAATTCAGCTGCCCATCTGCCATATATGGCAGGGCTGGGCTGTTAAATATAATACAGCTAGAATTCAACCTCTCACCTGTTTTATAGGTACAAAATGTAAATTCAGCTAACTCCCACAAGAGTGGAATAATCTGTCAATCTCACCCTAGTAAATTTTTTTTTAAAAATATATAATTTATTTAAAATACATTTATTTCTTACCAAGTAATCAATTATCATATTTACTGACATATCACTCAAGACTTACTTATATATAAAAAAAGAATTAAACTTCATTTGAACTACTTCTTTATGCTACAATGCACATTTCTTAATATTATGCCTAAAACGTGTTTTAATGTGTTTTTACTGTGTTTAAATGTCACTATTAATAAAAGTTGTATGATATCTGTATAATATCAGATATTTATATTTAAGATATTTAAGCACAATCAAATTTACTTAAGTATATCTTTAGTTGGACCTCAGCACTACTTCCGCACATTAAGCACAAAATTTGTTGTGTTAAAAAAGATCCTTGTAATAAATAGTTAAGCATCTGCATTTTTTTGCATAAATTATATTGAAACCCCCTAATTTTACATTTGGCCACATGCTTAAACTTGTTTTTCTGCAGTGTGTTTCCTTTTAATGAGTTGTATACATATAATACAAATAACACAAAATGTCAGGCAAACACAGTTATACACACAAACAAATAAGTAAACACAAACAGATCTAATATTTAATATTAAAATCCTGTTTTTGACGTTTTCAACACAATCAGAAGAGTTTGTCTGTGAACAAGCCTGAGAATCCATAGGAATGACCACGGGAATGGGAATGAATGAGGCTACAATCTGGATGCAGAGGATGCATCCCATCTCCCCTGGGCATTCTCACGGTACAAGAATGTGTCCCCTGCACACACACACATACAGTGACGCTATCTCTTTTCCCACAGTCAGACCCGAGCAACGCCATACACTTGGACACACACACATGCATCTACCAGGCTTGACTTGCAGGAATCCAATTGTGTGCAACAGGCAGCAGAAGGTGCCCCAGTTCTTTGACATTCTTCTTTTCTTCTTTGCATTGTTTCTGGGGGTTACAGTAACAAAAGGAGAATGGGTGAACATTGTGTGTGTGGTACGTTCACACCATCGTCCTCTACTGCAGTACATCTGTGAGCACAGACTCTAAATTACTCTGGGTGTATGTGTGCACTGCTGAGTGGGTTTCTGGAAAAAGTTGAATGAAGAGAGGGAGACACTCATGAACAGAATTAACAGAGCACATTCCTCTGCGTTCTCCCGCTCTCTTTATTTCTTCTTGCCGTGCCCCCTGCACCTCTTCATGAGAAAATCAAACAGGTGGTTTGGCCCTGTTGGAGGGGCTGCGTCTTGCAGAGGTGGGCTGTCCCACAGCCTGTTGAAGGCAATGAAAGGCAGCATCTCCTCTCAGCTCCAGCTTGAGTCCAGTGTCCAGTTAAAGAGAGCCACTCTCATTACCATTTCAATTCTGGGAACGGGCTAGAGACCTCAGCTGCACCCTAACAGGCAGCCCATATGGTGCTCGCTTGGCAACCAGACAGGAGGGGACCCCTGTGCCCCCCCCCCCCCCTAAACACATTCTCATACACAAATTTATATCCACAAAACACATGAAGACCTAAATGACACATCTTACCTATGTACACACACTCAACCTCGCAACTGTGAACAAAGACATGCAACAATAGGCCATGCATATATCTTAATGCATATACACCACCCGTTGCACTAGTCTTTAGATCGGGCATCAAAGCAAAACCCGGGGCTCCCACGCACATTTCCTGGGGGAGCTGGACCACACAGCGCCTGTATGGAAGGACGCTTGGCTTCATTCACCCTTATACTGTGTATTTGGAGGCCATCTCACCATAAATGGCTTCAGTGGTTACAGACCCCACAGGTCTAAATTAACATGCACTACTTGGTTCGTATTAGCGGTTTATGACAAGGAAAGATTCAATTTAGAAAAATATGTGAATACACATTTAGATTTAGATGAAAGTTTTATTGTCATAATTTTTTATAATAATATTTTATAATAATACATTCAATAATATACTGACAATAATAATATATTCTGATAAAAAAAATATATATATATTTGTAATTGTAATAATATTTAATAAGATTACTGTTTTTACTGTTTGGTCAGCATAAGAGCCTTCTATATATAAAAATTACCTTTAAATTTAAACTTTATTATATACTTTTGCTAGTATAATATTGCCGTATTTCCTACTTTTAAATACCAAAGACTAACTCCTTATTTTTTTATTTTTTACAATCATTTGTCATAATGAAGTGTTTCATATTTTCCATTACTAAGTAACTACTTTGTACATTTCGATATTTTATTGTGTTATAAAAGTGTTTCATCCATGATTATATTAAACATTAAATTATAATGTTGAAAATAATTATATAAATTAGGCTATAAATCAAAGTTATAAATTATAATAATTTAATTATATGAATTGCTTTATTTTTTCATATTATGTACAAAGTTTATTTTCAAACATCAAGCATTCAGTTTCAGAGTCATGTCCTGGAGTTAAAAAAATAAATAAAAATGCTAATGAATTGATAAATAAATGAATCCCCCCCCACACACAATAGGGGGCACACACTGGACCTTGTCATTACAGACTCCCTCTCAGTTTCAGGCCTTCAGGTGTATGACGTGGGTGTCTCCGATCACCTGGCGGTTACATTTGAAGTCCCAATATTAGTTCCTCCCACCAAACCAAAACGCCATATTACCTTCAGAAACATTAAGAACTTGGACGCCACCTCCCTCAGTCAACATCTCCAGCATCTCTCCCCCTCTCCTCACTCATCAGCTGATGACTTAATGGACTACTACAACACCAGCCTCACCTCTATTCTGGATTGTCTTGCTCCATTAAAAACCCGGACAGTCACGTTTACCCGCTCTGCCCCCTGGTTTACAAACGAGCTGAGAGGGATGAAGAGGTCTGGCCGTGTCCTGGAGCGTGCCTGCAAAACATCTGACCTGACGGTGCATAAGTTGGCCTACCGGGAACATCGTAGGGCTTATGCCAAAGCACTCTCCAAGGCTAGGTCAGAATACTACTCAACACTTATAAACAACAACCCAGGTAACTCCAAAAAACTGTTCTCCACAATAAATCACATCATCAAACCACAGATTTCCTCATTCTACAGTCCAACTGATATAAATTGCAACCGGTTTCTTGATTTTTTTACATCAAAAATTGACATTATTCGCTCCTCATTTCCACTTCTAAATAGCACCTCACTAGACCTGCCCGCAACACCCATCTCTCAAACCCTATCACAACTGTCCCCCACAACGCAGCAGGAGGTCGAGAACATCATTCGTAAATCCAAAACATCCACTTGCCGCCTTGATCCCCTCCCATCTCCTCTGCTTAAAACTCACACTAACTCTATCAGTTCCCTCATAACCAAAATAATAAACATGTCCGTAGAGACAGGCTATGTTCCCACCTCCCTCAAAACTGCTCTCATCAAACCCCTCCTCAAAAAACCCACCATGGACTCTACACCACTGTCGAATTACAGACCAATTTCTAATCTCCCATTCATCTCCAAACTCCTGGAAAAAGTTGTTTCCACCCAGCTCCATAATCATCTCAAATCCAACAGGCTATATGAGAAATTTCAATCTGGTTTTCGTCCCTCCCACAGCACAGAAACAGCTCTTATCAGAGTCACCAGCGATTTGCTGATGGCTTCTGATTCCGGTTCCACATCCCTCCTCATTTTTCTCGACCTCTCTGCTGCGTTTGACACTGTAGACCATCACATTCTCCTGCACCGACTTCAGCACTACACAGGTCTTTCTGGTACTGCCCTGAAATGGTTTCACTCCTATCTCACTGATAGAACCGAGTATGTAGCTCTGGGTGATGTAAAATCCAGACCCCACACTGTCACCTGTGGGGTCCCCCAGGGCTCCGTACTCGGTCCAACCCTCTTCACCATTTACATGCTCCCCTTGGGTCGTGTCGTCAGCAGGCATGGAGTTAATTTCCATTGCTATGCTGACGACACACAACTCTACCTTCAAGTCACTCCCTCTAGCTCCCCCTCTACCACGACTGCCCGCCTTAGCTCCTGCCTGGAGGAGATAGAGGCGTGGATGAGTCAAAACTTCCTGCAGCTGAATGGCTCCAAAACAGAGGTCATTCAAACTGGAACTGTTCATCAACTCCGCTCCTCTCCAATCACCACTGTTTCACTCTTTGGACACACCACTCCCCTTTCTTCCTCTGTTACTAACCTAGGGGTAAAATTTGACCCCCACCTTTCCTTCGACAGTCATGTCACCTCCATCTGCAAAACTGCATTCTTTCACCTCCGCAATATTTCCAAACTGCGCCCCTCCCTCTCCATTTCTGCTGCAGAGAAGCTCGTCCATGCTTTTGTCTCCTCCAGGCTGGACTACTGTAATGCACTCCTCATTGGGATTCCTGGCAGGAGCCTTCAAAAGCTCCAGTATGTTCAGAACAGCGCTGCCAGGGTCCTGATGAGGGTGCGAAAACATGAGCACATCACCCCCATCCTTCGTTCGCTGCACTGGCTCCCCATTCAGTCCCGCATAGAATATAAGGTCCTCCTTCATACCCATCACTGTCTGCACGGTGCGGCCCCCACTTACCTCACTGAGTTGCTCACGCCAAATTCATCAACCAGAACCCGGTCAGGCCAACAGCACCGTTTGGTCATGCCCAGGACACGGCTCAAAAAAATGGGCGACAGGGCCTTTCAAGTCGCTGCTCCCTGCCTGTGGAACGCCCTCCCAGACCACCTCAGGGCCCCGCAGACAGTGGACACATTCAAAAAAGGACTAAAAACCCACCTTTTTACACAGGCTTATTTTAACAGCTAAAGCTTGTTTTTAGTCCCGTCTTTTAACATGTTGTGTTTTTATTGTAATACTGTATTGTTTTTAATTATGTTCTACTGTAGCACTTTGAGATTTGGTGTCAAATGTAAAGTGCTTTACAAATAAAATTTATTATTATTATTATTATTATCTATGGAGTCAAAAACGCTGGCTACCTCATACATTCAGCTGAGTTTGAGTTATATTTTTTATTCATTATTTGTCTTAACGAATAGTTGACCTCAACACCTGCAAGACCTTTCATAAATATGTCAGCAAGAACAAAAGAAGTCAATGTGCAGGGTGTTTCTCTGGTTTGAACCATCAGAGAGGCCGAAGCTGTGAGGCATTTCCTTTCCAAACAGAGGAATGTGCTGGATCAGAGCCTAATAATTACAGGAAACGAAAGGTGCATGTGCTTATGTGCGCAGCTCTCTGTGTCCTCCACCACTGCCAGTCCTCCCACGTTGACAGGTCATATCATGTTCGCATATTATCTGTGATACCATCCCCAATCAAGAAATGTCAGCATTGCTGTATGTGACTCCTCGTGATTGCACATGCTCAGTCCGGCCCTCTCTACGAAGCTGCAGCTGTGCAGCCACATACGCAACATGATTTCACAACATCCTCCTTCTTCCTTCACTGGAAATATCCTCTTTAACTCCCCTCCCCTCCTCCCTCGTTCCCCTTCCCTGCCTGTGTAAGTGTCTTTAGTGAAATGCCCTGACAGCCTAGCAGGTGCAGGACTTAGTCATCCTCTTAAGCATGTGTGGGTGACTCGATGCAGCTCCTTATTAAGCGAGCGTGATGTGATGTTAAGTTACACCACAGTGCTAGTCACAGGTACATGTTGTAATCAACAATTTAGCTGCTCCCCAACAGCCCAGCTGTCTCAGTGTTTACTGAAAGCATCACTCACACACGCAGGCGCCAAGGACCATGACTCTGGAGTTTCCAGGCTTTCATATGTGTGTGTGTGTGTTCTGGCAGATTGGCCTGTGCAGCGCTTCTGACTCTTTGTACAGCTGGCAGGAGTTTCTGTTTCTAGAGACGAGAGCAGGCTGAGTGTCACATCACTCACTACTGTTTATCATACACTCATAGTGATAATCAGCCTGCTTATTGACACCTTCACAAGTTTACCTAGCGATCAAAATGAGGACATGCCATAGCTCAGGCAGAGCATGGTATGATTTTGATGTTATACTTCTATAGACAAGTTGTTAGGATGTATATATCGGTTAACATTAGTTCCCAAGTTTAATACTTTTCACTGGTTCACTGTGTATCAGAGAGCTTGTGTATCAACATACAGACCAGCACAACATACAGAGCACCTTGATCTTCTTTTTATTTATTTATGATCATTCAAAAAGAGAATTCTCTCACTTATAAGAGAAACCTTTAGAGGAATATATATCATACATATGGAGAAAAAAGTAAGTAATTTAATTAATATAATATAAATCATATGTGACCCTGGACAACAAAACCAATCATAAGGAGCACGGGTACATTTGTAGAAAAAGCCCAAAATATATTGTATGGGTCAAAATGATAGATTTCCTTCTGTAAATGTATTAAAATGTAATTTTTGATTAGTAATATGCATTGCTTAGACCTTTATTTGGACAACTTTAACAACAAGTTTTTCAATAATTTGTAACAGCAGATTCAAGATTTTCAAATAGTTGTTTCTCGGCCAAATATTGTCCAATCCTGACATCATTAGAAAGCTTATTTATTCAGCTGTCAGATGATGTACGAATCTCAATTTAAAAAAATGGACCCTTATGGTCCATGGTCACATATAGCACACACACACATATAATTATTTATACATTTCCTTTTGCAAGTGTAATTGTAATAATTATAAATACTAAATATTATATAATATTGATAATAAAATAAAAAATATATAAAGCATTTTATTAAAACATATTTATCATTTTATTTTATTTTTTTTACCTTTGAAGTAGGTACATTTTATTTTTGACAGTTTAAGCTAAGTTTCAAGGACAGTTTTTTCCCTAAAGTATAGCTAAGTAAGTAAAAACGCTCACACACCCAGATAGATTGTCATTATGAAGTATGTGCTTCATTTTGACCTAGATAGATTTCTGACTTTCAGCAGAAACATATGTCTGTAATCCAACAACTCTGGGCTCAATATGGCATCTAAACATATATACATTTACTCTGGCTCTGTGTTATAAGATGGATGGAGTTTTAGTGCGAGACAGAAATTGGTGTGGTCATACTTATCGTGATTTACACACGTGCACGTTTGAACGCACACACAGACTCGGCCCGTGTTGAGGGTCTGCACATCTGTCACCAGTTAAGCCACACGCTGTTGCCATATACGTGATGAATTCATCCCGACTCTGAAGGATACATTTAGGGCTGCTATAACAGCGAGAGTCACGGAAAAGATCATTACCATGTGATTAACAATAAATATTGTTTAGCATTTAGAGTCTATATTTAAAGAAGTTTCCAAAAAGAAATCATATGCACTTTCTTGGTTTGAGAGGGAAACAGATGGAGGATCTTTGGAAACACACAACAATAAAAGCCTGAAAGACAGGGAAAAGGAGACTGAAGGATCAGAGCTGAATGAGAAGGAGTGAATGAATAAGTGAAAGAGAGAGAGAGAGGAATGGGAGATTGTCTTTCTGGAAGATTTGGGGTCTTCTTCACATGCTAATGGGACGTTTCTTTAGCCCTGGCCCTGTTAGCATAACAATGCTGAGAAAGTGAAGGAGCTAAACTTTAGCTTTCTTTGGGAACTAAACCCCAGCCTTTCTTCTGCAGAAAAACACTCTTCTTCTATTGTGAGAGCAGTGAAAGTGGTTCAGGGCAGCTGTGTGAGGTGATCAAAGCCTCTGCTCAAAATGAGTTTGAAATGACCAAAGTTAGAGACGCAAAATTCCAGAAATTCTGTAAGACGTAATACAGCCTGGAGCAGAAGGGATCCATGTTTCTATCAGCCAAGATGTGTGTCTGTGTGAGTCTCCGTCTCTGTGTGCATCCTCTGGAAATGCAACACAACGTGATATAATATCGTACATAGTGATAAAGCTGTGCTGAATTATGTCTGCAATGTTTCTGTGGGAGCTATGTTTTGTCTGCGCAGATGCTAAGCTAATGCCAGTCAGTCGCAGCAATGTAAAAGCTCAGATTGTCTGTCCTTGTGTATTGTGTTGTTTTTCATTTGCTTTTAGATTTGAGTTTGATATCTTAATAACATGAAAAGGTCACATGAAATGTGGCGCCTTTGATCTAATAATAAGACTTTAGTGAGAAACCATTATACTTACCGCTTTAATTGCTCTCTGCACACCCTGTCCAACTTAAATGCAATAATCAAAACAAAGGAGGTCTTGCTAATTAACATAGTTGTAGATACTGACGTTCTATGTGAGATATTTTTAAATAAGACTATTTGATCAGCATTTGTTATAAATTTGTATTTTTGTGCCTATATTAGTTATTTATTCAGTTCTTAATTTCTTCCAAATTCAAGTTACTATGCTAATAAAAAAAAACAAAGTCTTGCAGTAACAATGTTTAATAACTAAATAAGTAATAAATGATAACTGATATATATATATATATATATATATTCTGTATGTTTATCATTTATTTAGGTTTTTATATTTAGATATTTTTTTAAATTGATATATTATATAATTAACAAAAAATTTGCATTGAAATTTAATTTTTAAATATAATAAGTGTTACTAAGAAACTATCTTTAAATAAATTATAAATAAATAATTATAACTATAAAATCAATCTAAATTATAAACATACAGAATACACACACGCACAAGATATGATGTTTTTTTCTCATTTTTAATATATACAAATAAATTATAAATTAATATTTATATACATAATATAAATTATACATATACATTTTATAATTATATACATAATATAAATAAAATAACATAAATATAAACAATAAATTGGATAATTCAGAGTTGATTATTATTAATTTATTATATTGACAATATATTATAATTTTTTATAAATAAATATGAAGTCATTTTTACATATACATAGTATAAACATATATATTTCATATAATATAAAATAATGTAAAGCAAATAAATAAGTATTATTTAAAAATTTTATATTTGTAGAATTATTACTTATAGTTTTTTTTTTTATTGCTCAAAGAACCTAGCAGAAAATCTACTTTGTTATCAGGTACGTGGTTTGCTGCATTTGTCAAATAAAACTTTGACTTTTACTTGACTTTGCCTTAGATTCAAAGTCCTGAGGTTCAAGGGCCGGTGTTAAAAGTGCTAATGATCCATTAGCAACCTGATGCATCCTTAATGAAAGGAAGCGCTGCCTCACAAAGCCCTTTACAGTAGGTGAAAACTTTCAGAGGTTCAACTTGCTGGTGCCACTTAGAATGTGTGATAATTGTAACATGCTATTGTCTCCAGATCTGTTTCCTTTACAGAAGGGTCGCAAGCCATTAGTAACAAGAAGTACACTTAGCACCTCTGCTTCCGAATAAGGAAGTCTATACCCAAATTAGGACGAGTACAGGCTCTGCGTTCACGTTTGTGGTCACAACTCTTAACACACAATGACACTGCTACTGTATTCATGTCAGCTGCCGCTACACAAATTAGCACCTACTTATCTGAGGTGATACTTCTTATTTTAATGCAAAGCAGCTATTTCCCTATTCTCTGTATGCTAAATGTTTGAAACAGACACGGTTAGCCTTGCAATGTTTTAAGCATATGCTTTAAAGACTTTTTTACGAACCTGAGGGGAGTTTAAAAGAGTCATTCACTAGCATATGTTTCAAGACATTATAAATATGCACCAGGCCATGTCTTTGGCTTAATTAGTTCACAGATATATATTTTTATGACCATTGTTTTCTCAGTTAACTATACGACAGCGATGAAAGCACACTAATAAGACCAAAAATTCTGTATGTGATGAAAAACGTGCTTCTTTTTGTGTACTAACAGAACGACAGACCGATGGCTGTATGCTGTCACACATCTGTTCTTCACTGGAGAGACTAGCACTATGGCGACAGGAGGCTGCCCGACTGGTGCCAGTGTATTTTTACGAGGCGGCAAATAATAACTCACAGCTGGCAGTGTGGGAACAGCTGCCGCTAACATCACTACGCCCAGCATCTTTCTCTCTAGATCTTTTCCTCCCTCGCTTTAGGGCCCAGACTTACTGGAGCCGAAGCTCCACAGCCCACTTCCTTTCTCCAGATTTCACTTCCTGTCATTTGATGGGGCTTCCTGTCACACCTCTCTGATCAGGCCTTGAGAAAGCTCTTCTCAGAGAGCAGCTTCCTGTTTCAAAGACAGCTGTAGAGATAGTTCCTGCGTTTGGCCTCTCTCAGGGAATTGGCACACAAACACGCTCACACATGTGATCTGTTCTCACCCCGTTAGTACTGCTGATTTTTCCATTTCCCTTAGCTAAGCAGGTGACTGCCGTTTGCTGATGTGATCAGGAGTCGTTTTAGTGTCATCAGTTGGCTGTGTTGTGTACATGTCGGCCTGTGGGCAAACAGACAGACAGATCTGCTGCTGTTCTGCTCTTCTGACAACGATTCCATTGCGAGTTCCAAAAGTAAAGCTCCGTCATTCACACAAGTGGGAAAACACTTGCATAGTGGAAGAACACTCAATGTGTCGTACATCTCTCACTTTATTTGCCACATTTTGTTGCACATGTTTGCTTACAGAAACTCTAAAATCTATCTATCTATCTATCTATCTATCTATCTATCTATCTATCTATCTATCTATCTATCTATCTATCTATCTATCTATCTATCTATCTATCTATCTATCTATTTTTTTTCTCTTCCTAAAATATGTGCAAACTGTGGGCTAAAAACTAAAAAGTGTGAAAAGTGCACTTGCATAGATACATAACAGGCACATCATGACATCAACTATGAGGTCATAACATCAAACAACACCTGTTCTCAAGTGACCGATAATAATGAGATAAACAAAACCAGCCTAACAACAGAAAGTAAGTATGCTATATACATTGTGCACAAAAAAAAATAACATTGTTTAATGACATTTCATAGCAGGACCTAAGTGTCTTATGCCAACCAAGGCTGTGTTTATTTGATTAAAAATACAGTAAAGATCCTTCATAAATCATTATAATATGCTTACTTGCTGCTCAAGAAACATTTCTTATCAATTTTATAAATTAATACTTTTGTGGGACACGTAAAATATTTACTTGAAACAAATCTTTTTAAACATTGTTAATGTGTTACCTGTATCCTTTTGGGTCGATTTAATGCATCCTTGCATTACAAAAAAAATTAATTAATTAAAACAGGCGTTTACTTTGATCTACCGTGGCAGATAATTCAGCATAAAAAGTGCTGGACAGCTTTGGAATGCTGTGGGGAGGACTTCGTTCTTTTCTGGTGAGAGGCACTGTTTGGTACATGAGGTAAACAGTATAAACCTGTGTGTAAGTGGATTTTAGACACCCAAATGGGGAAGGAAAATGCTGTGGTTTAAAAAACTGCACTGTTATTAAGAGAGCGTGTTAAACAGTTCGATTTTTAGCTATTTTTAAGTGTATTTTTCTACCTGATCTCTTCCTTATTTAATATCCAACTTCCTAAACATGTGTTGTCCTTCTGTCAATCTACTGTGCCCATCTGGAGTATGTGTTTGTGTGTGAGGGAAGCAGCAGGGTGCTCGGACCAGGACAGGTTGGAGACGCAGCATGTGTCCTCTGAGAGGGACACAAACAGGCTGGTTTGAACCCAACAGGCCAGTCATAGCGGTCAGTTAACCTTTCTGGGATGCATTACATATATAATATAATATAATATAATATAATATAATATGATATGATATGATATGATATGATATGATATGATATGATATGATATGATATATGATATGATATGATATGATATGATATGATATGATATGATATGATATGATATGATATGATATGATATGATATGATATGATATGATATGATATGATATGATATAATATAATATAATATAATATAATAAAGTTATTGCAATGCATTGTAGGACATATGCAATGTTTTCTCCAAATTATTATGGAAATATAATTTTTCCTTACTAATTGATAACAAGACCGACCTTGTCTAAGGATAGACTGAAATTCAGGTCAAACTAGTTCAGTTCTGGTAATAACAGCACTGGCCCACGCTATGGCAACTTAACTGCACATACTTGATTTTCAACTTTTGGTTTTGCACCAAAACAATAAAGAAAACGAAAGGCCATTTCACTGTTAATTCATAAAATATGTCCATATGTGAGATTATAGCAATTCAAACTCATAAAAAATACTCAAATTTACGGAGAGTTTTATGCTTGGATTTTTACAATAATCCCCCCGGGGTCTTGTTTTGATTTACAGAGCAGAATATTATTCCAGTTATATATTTGGATGTATGTCATTATAAGCGATTGGTAATGATTTGTGTCCTGGCTCTTTAAACTTTATTCCAACCACTACTAAAATCTAAAAATAAAATACATAAGCAGTAAAAGCAGTTCTTTCTTATTACTTTTTTAAACATTTTATACAAAAAAGTCATAAAATCTATGAAATACAAAAATTATCTTCTTTCAATTAAATTATTTTTTTTGTTAGTTTTGTTTTTAAGCCAAAGTTAATTTTTTTTTGCATAATTATGGTTTACATAGAACATTGTAGAAAATAGAAAATTGTATTAAAATAAGGTGCTAAGTAATGAATAAAAATATAAAAACAGTACATATATGAATATAATAATACATATTATTTAGTTCAAATTCATATAATATATACATTTATCTACACATTATGAAGAAAAAAATCTGTGATTTACAATATATTCCAGTATTTTTCTTTATAATGTAGTGATAAACATCTATCTTATGCGATATACTCTCTCTCTCTGTATATATATTATGTATTATTATTGTTTAATAATAAAAAGGATGTGTCAATATATGTGTGAAAACTGTTGGCTCTGTGAAAAATCGCTTATGCTTCTCTTTTGTTAGTTATATGGAGAAAAGCGACTACTAATAAATATAAATGTGTAGTATTATGCAGCAAAAAACAAAAACAAAGAACAAAAGCATACATTATTGCATCTGAATCCTGATATATAATGCTGTCGCTTTCCTCATTCTTTTGCTTTCTTTTTCTGTCTTCATTCTGCTTCACTCCCTTTTTTCTTTCCTCTCTCTCTTTCTCTCTCTCTCTCTCTCTCTCTCTTTGGGAAGCATGCCTTCCCCAGCTGTGTGTTCAGCCCCCACAGTGAGGGCTCAGGGCAGGCCAGGCTCACAGCTGGCCAGACATTGTGGAGCCAGTCGACAGGCGCATGGAGGGCCGCCCGCCCTGGCCTCTTCCTTTGCAAACATGCCCAGGTGTGGGGCCTGATGGCTGGGCCTCTGATGTGTGTGTGTGTGTGTGTGTGTGTGTGTTTGTGTTGGAGGGGGGGTCAGAGCAGGAGGAGGCATAAAGGGTGGGTTTTCCCACTGAAGCTGTGTCAACACTGAATGCATGGGAGTGTTTGTGGCATGGGGGTGGGGAGGGGGACGTTCGCTACGATTACTGGCTCATTGTAACCACATTGTAAGGAAATTGCTCATATTGTGCCAAGCAGCCAGGCTGGCGCACAGGCAGATGCTTAGAGTGCAATGAAGGGCTTTCATTTAAGATGCATGCAGGCGCAGCAGTTGTTTAAGTCATCAATGCATTCTCCATACATGCATGCATGCATGCTTCTTCGTGACCGCATATGGGAATTGTATACTTCACATGTCTGCTAAATTACAGCAGATGTATGATGTTTTGCACTTGTGGACAGACCGTCCAAGCCATTAATCTATGATCTCATCCTGAGGCACGGTTTGTTAGAGGCGAGTCCAAGGGCTGGACAAAAGGTGCTTGAATGAGATAACATCCAATAAGTCTTTGAACATCTTTATCTGTGGTCCAAACACACACACACACACACACACACACACACACACACACACACACACACACACACACACACACACACACACACACACACACACACACACACACACACACACACTAATGAGGTGTTTCTGGCTCTGTCTTGTGCTGTATTCCCCTGAAGTCTCACTGTCTCTGCTACATCTCACTCACAGTGTTTCAGTCCCCCTAGTGGTGGAAAATGGAGTCATGACTTCACAGATTCCTGCACATCTGTATCCAGCACTCATCCCCAAAGAGCGACAAAAAGAATCAGCACGGACATGAACGTGTAATAAGTGTGAAAGCATAATGATTTGTTCAAGCTGTCCATGACCCTCAGGAGACCAATTTGACCAGTTCGTTTTTTCTTTATTTTATGAATCATAACACTTCGAAATGCTCACTCACCGTGAACAGGGACACAAAATCATTTTTGTACACTGTAATTCATTTGTTGATTTTCTTTAAAAAGTGTAACTTGACACTAACATTACAGTGATAGTATCAGATGGCTTTACCATGGTACTTGTGTGTGTGTGTGTATATATATATATATATATATATATATATATATATATACACACTAATATATATTAGTATATATATGTATATATATATATATACTAATATATATAAGTATAGCAGTGTAATACTATTAGTAATACTGTATTAATAATACCATTATTTTTTATACTGCATGACTAAGAAACCAAGGTTTTACTTCGATATTGTGTCCAAAATGCAGGCCTGTACATACTGTAGAAGGCAGTTGATCCTCCCCCCAGAATAGCACAATAATACCCAAAATTAACACATTTTCAAAGAAGGTGATTAATTAAAGAACTTATTTGTTTACATGATAACATGGCACTTTGATATATAATAATAGTGAATTATTACTGTGTTAATATACTATGGTATTACCCTTAGAAAACAGTATTGCATTGGTACCATGTTACAGTGATGGTATCACACGGTAATCCTATGTTTTTTTTAAATATACATAATCTGGGTTATGTCCAAGAATACCATGGTGCAGTGCAAAAAAACTATTTCTGATACACTTTTTGTGTAAAATGCTACTAATAAACCTCCCTTGAATATCAATAAAATAACATGCAGGCCTGTACCCAGTCAATTGTCTCCCTAAATATTCACATTTGTAGTGAATAAATAAATTTTCAATAATCAAACTTGGTTACTTTTGTGATATCATAGTACTTTTTGCATGTTTTATTGTCCACTGCGATTCTTGCCCATATTGCAACAGGTGAGGAGAGAAAGAGCTGAAGAATTCCTCATAATTCAAGCATAACCCTAAATAATTGGGCGAGAATTGTTCTGTGTGAGGTTGCTTGGCCAGGGAAACATCCAAGAGATGTCAAAATCTCCACAGCATGTGTGTGTGTGTGTTTGAGAAAAGAGACAGCGAGGCAGTGTGTATGAGCTTGTGCTTGTTAAAGTGTGTGTTCGCTGCATATTTGTTCCCTCTTGTGAGCATGCGCTCCGTATTGAATCGGGGGAATGAATTGTTGCTCACCTGTTCACACAGACTAACAAAAGCCAGGCAGCGGAAGCAGCTGTCTCTCACAACTGTACTGGTACAATACTTGGGACCCATACTCCTGTTTGCTCAGTACATATTCTCACCCTGGTCAGTCACACACACACACACACACACACACACACACACACACACACACACACACACACACACACACACACACACACACACACACACACACACACACACACACACACACACACACACACACACACACATGTGTCAATACAGGATGTGTCAATATATGTGTGAAAACTGTTGGCTCTGTGAAAAATCGCTTATGCTTCTCTTTTGTTAGTTATATGGAGAAAAGCGACTACTAATAAATATAAATGTGTAGTATTATGCAGCAAAAAACAAAAACAAAGAACAAAAGCATACATTATTGCATCTGAATCCTGATATATAATGCTGTCGCTTTCACACACACACACAGTTTAGTGATATCCGGTTCGCAAACGAATCACTCGATGTAACCGGATCTTCTTGAACCAGTTCACCAAATCGAACTGAATCGTTTGAAACGGTTCGCGTCTCCAATACACATTAACCCACAAATGACTTAAGTTGTTAACTTTTTTAATGTGGCTGACACTCCCTCTGAGTTCAAACAAACCAATATCCCGGAGTAATTCATTTACTCAAACAGTACACTGACTGAACTGCTATGAAGAGAGAACTGAAGATGAACACCGAGCCGAGCCAGATAACGAAGGAAAGATTGACTCGTTCTCGAGTCAAGAACCAGTTGCATCGGTTTTTCGGATCACCAGTAGTGATGGGAAGTTCAGTTCTTTTCCGCGAACCGGTTCTTTCGGACAGTTCGATTCAATAAACCGGTTGAAGAAAACGGTTAACCTTTTCTTTTGCGCTCGACGTAAAACAAAAAGCCATACAGGGATTTTTTTGGCTTTCATAACTTGAATTATAGTGTCACTGTATTCTGATAGGCTTCATCACACAGTGAATGCTTTTGGATGTATTATTATTATTATTTTTATTATTTATTTTTTTGCAAAGTAAATAAAACTTGCACATCATTAAAACTACAATTACAATATTACAGACAATAAATATTGCACACCCCTAAAAGCAATATGTTAAAGATGACACAGGATACCCTAACAACTTAATAGCAACATGCAAAAACATCATAGCAACACCAAAATGTTAAAACCATCTTCACACTAAACACATAAATAAAAAAAACACACACACACACACACACACACAAACACCATAATGCCATAGCAAACAGGGTTGCCAGGTGCATAATCTTATGTAACCAGACCTTCAGACTGATGGCAGAAGGTCTGGGAACCTTGGCTGCTTTGAATGGTCAAGGCCAGCCCAAGAGGCCATATGACTGACAGGTAAAACAACCAATCATGTTTCGTTTTGTGCCGTGTCATGTTCAGGGGTGTGGAAGTGTCGCCAGAATAACAAACCGGTGTGTAAAACTAACATCACATATATAACATACTTTAGAAAATCCAGCATTTAGTTGATCCTGATAAGTGGCAATTGTTCCAGTTGTAAACACGATGGGTTTCTTTTTTCTTGAAGGGGTTTGGCATCATGGCATCATTGTTTCCAGGCGGAACGTTAAAAAACACGACACACGTCTCCCAGAAATCCTGTATAATTCAACCAATCCAATGATGACTTCGAAACTCCTGAAGTGTTTCTAATTTTGTTTGTCATATGCATCAGACGATCAGCCAGTGCTCCGTAGGCATGAGACTACCAGGTGCATAACAAAACCAATGCAATTGCTTATTAAAACTAGTATAGAACTAGACCAATCTCATTTCCCCCAATGGTTCGGCTTCCTTTGGGGTTCCCCCCATTTGAAAATGTGTTCCAGGAGGACTTAAAAACAACCCGTAACACAACAGTGTAAAAATATCACAATTCCACGGGAAAAGTAAACCATAGACTTGGCAACATAGCAAAAAACCATAGCAACTGCATAGCAACATGCTAAAGCCCACATAGAAACACCCAGGCGACTCTTCATGACAAACTAGCACCATAGAGGAGACTGTTTTAGTATTAAACACCACTCCCTTTTTTTAATGTAAGAAAATCTCATTCCAAATCTGTTACTGCTCAGATTTCCACACGTCGTTTAGTTTCTGTTTGAGGAAGACAGCATGAACTTGTCAAGTTGACAAATGACTGTCCGTATATGCCTGTCAATGCACACAGAGTCTTAAGACAAAACTGTCAAAGATACTTGAGTCATTACAGTACAAAACAAATGAGACATTGGCGTGTGTTCACCAGTCCATCGCATGTTGTGCTGCTGAGATCTCTAGAAATGATACGCCTGTTGTTCTTCTGCAGTCATGATTGGTGGTGCTGTAACTGTGATGACATGTGCTGCTGATATTTACTGAAGACCTCAGGGGCCGCTCCGCACATCTGGAGTCTAGACTCAGCGGCTCTACAGGACTGAGACTCCCTCACTCTCTTCCTTTCTCTCGCCGCTGTCCACTGTTTGCATAGCTGCTTGTGTTTAATTTAAATTTAAGTTGCGCCCTTCAAGTGGTTAATTGATTCTAGCGATGAAGGACAAAGTAACTGGAGCCGAGTGTCCTCAAAACACACCGAGAGGAATATTATTATGAAGACTTACGCAAACCAGCCCGTGAGCATCTGTGTTTGTGTGAGAGAAACAATATGATTATCAGTGGAATTGTTGGACTGAGAGGAGCCATATATTTTCCTTAATGCATCCTTGTGTTTACAGAAACACTCACACAAAGGCTCTTGTTAGCTGCGGTGTAATGACGAATGCCCGTGCGGTTGAGAGGTCTGTTTTACCTGTTAATCTCTTTATCCCCTCCCTCCCGCTCTATAGCTCATACACTGAGCTCTAAGACTTGACAGTAGTTTATTTTACAGACGCTCTTTGGCTTCTTCTGTCCTCCTTTTGAATTTGTGTTGAACTGCTGAAGTCATCATGCTCATACAGCTTCAGAAAGGAATATATTCAAATGTATATACAAATATTATGTTATGAATTATTTTTGTATAATTCACTTGTTTGGGGTAGGTTTTTTATGTATGTATATATATATATATATGTATATATTATATATATTTATATATATTTTTACATTTGTTTGTTTTTGAATTCTCTTATGCTCATCAAGGCTGTATTTATTTGATTAAACATACATTAAAAACAGAACTATTAATACCTAAAATGATTTATATTTTAATTAATTTTTAAATTTATAAAATGTATTATTATTTAATGAATAGAAAGATCCAAAGAACAGCATTTATTTAAAACGTAAAAGCCTTCATTGTCACATGATCAAGTAAATGTATTGTTGCTAAATAAAGTATTAATTTCTTTAAAAAAATATGACTGACTTTTGAATGGTAGTATATGTTTGTTTAAAATTTACACACACACACACACACACACACACACACACACACACACACACACACACACACACACACACACACACACACACACACACACATATATGTAACATAATATGTTAATTTTTTATAAAAAGTTTACATTTACATTACATTTTTGGAAAACATTAAATATGTAAGAAACACTAAACACTTTAAAAAGTAAATTAATATGCAAAAATGTCCAGATATTTGCTCTTTGTTTATTTCATTTTTATTTTTTTGTATATTAAAAACCTACTAGTTTTTAGATTGGTTTATTTTTCCATATGGCCCTGACAGAGAGGTAGCTCTGCATTCGAACCCTAGAATGATGGAAAATCTGGTTGAAATGATCTTTGTGTGTTTGTGAGTGAAAGAGCAGGTGAGAGAGAAGGTATTAATGAACCCTTGATTTACAGCCCGTCTTTAGGTAAAGCCCCTCCTTTTTCCATGTTCACCCCTTCTCTCCTTTCTCTACCCATAATAATGGACACAGTGTTTTTACGAGAGTACCAAACCAAACCCTATTCACACTGCAGTACTGAGTCGGCACTAAATGGCCTCGTTCAGCTCACTGCTATTAAACAGCTCATAAAAACTGGCCACACAACCGCTTGAGTCACACCGATGCAACTACACGGCTCCTGATCCCAGCGTGATGCGGTCTGAAACAGCTGGGTTTGCCTATTTGCATGATGGTTAGGCATCTAAAATTACCTGAATTAACCATGACTGCATCATAATTACAAATGTACTCACCCTCAGGCCATCCAAAATGTAGATGAGTTTGTGGATTATTGTGATGTTTTTATCAGCCGGTTAGACTCATCGGCACCCATTCACTGGAGAGGATCCATTGGTGAACAAGTGATGTAACGCTAAATATCTCCAAATCTGTACAGATGAAGAAACAAACTCATCTACATCTTGGATGGCCTAAGAATGAGTACATTTTCAACAGGTTTTCATTTTTGGGCCTACTATTCCTTTAATAGGAATTTTTGGGCCTACTATTCCTTTAATAGGAATTTTCGGGCCTACTATTCCTTTAACAGGAATTTTTGGGCCTACTATTCCTTTAACAGGAATTTTTGGGCCTACTATTCCTCACTTGTGCAGTGGGAGACAAGCACCAATCAAACAAGTCACAAACAGTCATACTAGCTTATTTAAGAGAGCTATGCAATAATAATAGCGACTTCTCTGAGGTTCAGGTTCTTTCCCACCCTGCTTGCTTTCTCTTTCTTTTCTTTTGGTTTCTGCCTGACACGCTGTGAGTGAAGGATATCAAATTCCCCTGAAAGCTCTCTGACAGGTGAGCGCTGCTTTGGGTGACCTCGATCTCTCACATTACGGTGCTAAACTGCAACTCCCTGCTGTTCTCGATTACACATGTATGCCTGCACACACACAGGTGTGATCCTTACACATCTTTCTGTTTCACTTGTCACTGAGTATCATACATCACTAAAGCCAAGAGTTTTAAATTACACTGCATTATATTTATCACGGTTTGCAAAAATGTCTAAATCCCCGGTAGGCCTTCAGGCAGCCACTCTCAGATTCTGAATTTAACTAGCCTGAATAAAAAAGCCAATTTTTTGACAAAGGCATTTGCAGAACACGGAAACACGATCAAAAACGTCTGTGATTGTAAATTTTTCCTCCAAATAACAAGTCAAGTATAGGGGTGCAACAGGGTTGAAAGGGTTTTTTAATCAAGAATCTAATCAATTTTTATGTCAGCCCCCCCCCCCCCAAAATAATTAAATAATAAATAAATAATATCTTTATTACTTAACATTTTAAGTACTTTTTCAATACTACAGCAAAGTAGCATAACTAAACAAGTTCAAACATTATCAAAGAAAAGTAAACAAATACACAAATGACAAACTGTGATAAATACAATACAGAGAAAATTATTTCTGTGCTTATGTGCTGTCAGAAAGGTGCTGTGTTTGCTATGGAAAGCTAGAAAGCTCAAAAATGAGCGTATTTTAACATGTAAACAACATGATTGGGTGCGTTGTTTATGCGTTGAGTACGTGTTATTTACGCATTTTTTACACAAAAAATCACTGTGTAGACAACGTATAAACGACACATATGTGCAAACAATATGCAAACAATGCGTCCTCGTTTATGTTTTTGAGCTTCCTGGCTTTCCATATTTTCCATAGATTCTTTTTTTTGTTTTGTTAAAATACCGTGAATGTTTAAATTGGCAAAGAAACATATGCAAGTGATAAACTCTATGATGGTTAAACTTTTGCAAGTAATCCGCAAATCATTTGTGCCGAACCATGTACATTTGATACTATTGAGATAAAACTTCAAGCTGGAAATATTTTGATCAATAATATTGAATATTTTCACTAACAATATCACTCCATAGATGAGTTAGTAGGAATTTGATATTAGCTTCATTGTGAGCCAATGTAATCTGCACAAGTGGTATTGATATAATAATATTAGTTTTATATCACATTCATCTAAAAGACACATTGGGCAAAACCATTCCTGCTAGGATCTCGGTGGGTAGTTGAGATAGTAAGAGATCTACTACGCGTAAAAAAACAACAAAAGATTCAAGTGTGCTCCTCAAGAAAGAGAGGCCTAATTACCCGTCAGTAACAGCCACAAACTCAAAAGACAACAGCAGCATTACATTAAGTGATTGGAAAACAAATCAGAAGGAAATTAGAGAAAGGGGAATTGGAGGGAAAGGGGAAAACTTAATAAAAGAAAGCTGATCTAGGCAGTCGTCTCTAGATAGGTCAACTGTGGTATTGTGGTCAGGCTGGAACACTTCTGCTGAGGAGAAACCAAACAACAACCAGTAAGAAAGCACCTGAACTTTTCATCTCTTCCTGAAACTTGAAATGTCGACACATTAGTTTTGAAGACAGAGTAGAATGATTTGTTGTCAAAATACATTTATCATATAAGCAGACAAACAAGAGGAGGCGTAGGTTGAAATCCTGTTTTGCACCCATGTATGGGTTGGCATTGTAAACATGACAGTTATAGATATTAGAGCATATATCGTCCTCCACCTGCAGGGACTCAGAGGTTAATACTTCTCTTGTGGTTCTCCTCTATCTCCATCAGGGTTATGTAACACCAAGAGGGCAGTGTGGGTGTGTTCCAGCCAGGTGCAGCCATTCATTTCTGTCAGTCACTCTATTATGATACGATAAAGAGGAAGTGCAATGACCAGGCTGGATATTACTGGCAAATGTTATTTAGGACACTGATAAGACTAGTTGTGATACATTTGTTTTAGTATACATTTTTCATAATATTTCAAGCTATTATCATTATAAACAAGTTAATTTACTACTAGGCCACTTGCGTTTAATGGAACAGCATTTCATTAAAAGAACTAGAATACAAATATTTTACCCAGCATTCTTAGGAGCCTACTGACAGGTCAATACAGTGTTCCAGTCATCATTTATTCATATTGTTATTTATCTATTTATTTTCATGTTGCAATGTTCATTTGTGGTTTTTATTTTCTAGTAGACAGGTGTCAATTATTGGCCTTATATTATAGAATTTTAATGTAAATTTGTGTTCTAAATAATTTAGTATGTGGTGTAAGTAATAACGTTTTGGAGTCATTGTTTATATATAACGTAACAAGCCCGTGACAAAAACTCGGTTTCGCAACAAGAGACTTCACAGTTCGTCTGTTATTATAAATAAGTGTTCTGGCGCCATCTGGTGGTCGTAATGCCCCTGTTTCACCTATTAACCACATGAAAACATTTCGACAGAATAAAAATGACACATTTATGTGACTCTGACATAACAGATGTTTAATTGTATTTGGAGAAAGCAATATTTCAAAACATTGCAGACAGTTTTCCAAAGTCTGAAAATGAATCATATTTTCTATTCAGTGGCATTGCCATAAGTTCAAAGTCAGATTTGGTGCAGTTCGAACCGTGCAATCACACTAGCCACTTTTTTAAAGGCAATGCATTCTTGGATATCATGAAAACTTTGTGTCATGCAGAAGGACTGAATGAACAAGTGCTGATGATGTTCATGCCCTGGACACTGATCACAGCAGCACAAGCTGTATTTTGCCAATTTATTTATAATTTAGTATAATGCATGCAGCATTAAACTCAGAGAGTATATGGAATATTGGCACTTTTGAAAAAATAATGTCACACCATTACAAATAAAGTAGTGAGGCAAAACATGATTCAAACGTTAAAAAATGGAAAGAATTAGTGGAAAAATACAGAACTTCAGACATTTTTTCTTTAAACATTCAACCATAAGGTAGTCATAGGGCACATTATTTAACTTTTTTTATGCAGTGTCCTTGGTTGACGACATGCTGTTTATCAAGATGTGAATTGTGTTTTGAGTGCAGCTCCTTACACAAAAATACTTGTAAAGCTAGTAATTCCAGTTTTGTAACAAACACATAACCAGCGAAAACTTTTCTTGCTTAAAGAGCGCAGACTACATTTAAAACCGTAATAAAACAATTATATTTGTAGCATCTCCAGCAGTGACCTGACCTATTAAATATACCTCATTTAAATACGGCGATCTACAAATCCTTGTGATCTGTCCTGATGCTGCACACAAATACGTTACGTTTCTATAAAAATATTACATCACAAGCTTGAACTTTGTACAATATCCCATATGACTATCATTCTTTTTAAGAAAATGTGCAAGACAAAAAAAATATTTCATTCTCATTAAAAATCTCTCATTAAGTGCATTCCTTTTAAGCCACAATGTGCACAAACTTACTTGTATTGCAACACAAATTCTGTACTTGAGATGAGGTTATCATCATTTGCACAACCCACATCATGTCCAAATTATAACAGATCAAACAGTCTTCATTAAGGCATCATCAGCTAAAATAACTGCGCATATATATCTCTTGATGATAAATTATAGGATTCATTGTAGTCACAGCAGTGGTGATTTGTCATGCAAGGGGCTGATGGGAAATGTAGTTCCATCACCGAAAGAGCAAGCAGAAGCTGGGGAGAGGGAGTATCTAAAAGCAAAGTTTTGTTTTCATGAAGGATTTTGGAAATTCGCCCATCTCATTCAGAAGCGGAAACAGTCATTAGCTTCGTCTGGGCAGTCAAAGTTGATTCCTTCACACAAGGAGTCCTCAAAAAAGAAAAGAAAAAAGAAAGATCAAAGGTAAAGTTAAACATAAGAACAGTATTAGGGTTTTTAAGTACCAGAATGCTTCCTTCAGAAACTATTTAAACCACTTCACATTTTTAATTTAAAACAATTCAACTCTTTGAACTCTAAGTGTTCACTTATGCTCACAGCATATTAATGATACTTTCACTTGGTGTAACACTTGGTTTCACTTGGCCTTTGAAAGGGTAAATAGGTTTATCTGCAAATATATAATGTCACACAACCCTATGACAACTGGAAAACTTGCGTCTACAGAGTTCTGCTTTAAAGCATTTGCATAATTCAGTCACTCATCACAATCAAGCCACAATCTATACAAACATGTAACGTAAATGCAAGATAATCGAGAATCATCATACAATCACAACGGCACATGGTTTGCGACATCGCCCATACACCGAAAACTACTTTCTAAAAATGCAATGGAGTAAAAAAGCTTTCAAACTTATGGGATACTCACAGATGACTGCCAGCCATATGAGACTGTGAAAATAGAGGGAGAAGGATGAAGAGGAGTGGAGGAAGAAAGAGGAGAGACAAATATGGAGAAGAGAACTGAGGCCCAAGGACAAATTGGTATGTTCAGAGTAAAACATGGACATTACTGAAGCACATCACTCTGAAGAGATTTACCCCCAAAATATGAAGATTCTGTCATTTACTCACCCTCATGTCATGCCAAACCATATGACTTTTGTTCTTCTGCAGAACACAAAAGGAGATGTTATGCTGCTAGTTTCTATACAATGAAAGCTAATGGTCTATGCATATTTCTCTCCTGATTCAGACAATACAACTTTCTAAGTAGAAAAAGCTATATTATTATTTTTTAAAGTTATATTTATGGTCTTATTTGCCTTTATTTGATGGGACAGTTGAGAGGGGAGAGAGGGGGTGGGAGACAGAGCTTAGTTGCCTTATATGTCGGCACATTAAACACGAGACTATCTGTGCCAACAAGAGAAAGCAATATTATTGATACAGGACTTGAATTTTAGCAGGAAGTTAAAAAAAATCTTAATGGATTTTTCATTAAAACATTAACCTTTTGGTTACAAACAACATTAACTGATAGGCTGGAGTTGTGTAGATTATTGTGAGGTTTCTATCAGCTGTTTGGACTCTGATGCTGATGGCACCCATTCACTGCAAACGATCCATTGGTGAGCAAGTGATGCAATGTTAAATATGACCAAATCAGTTCTGATGAAGAAACAAACTCATGTACATCTTGGTTCATTGGGTGAACTATTCCAAATTTTACTAATCATTTTGGGTCACCGTTCACATTCATTGTATGGAAAAGAGCAGATATGTTTTTCCTTTTATGTTCCACAGAAGGAAGTACATACAACTTTGAAGTAAGTAAATTATGACACAATTTGTGCACATGGAAAAACTGGTAACAAGAAATAATTCACTTATTTTGATCTGGTATAACAGAGAAAAATTACTTCAAAGAAAGTCTACAAGAGAAGGAAAACAATTAGATTTTGTTGTTATAAAGTTAAGTAAGATAAGGCCAATTAGTTAGCTGTTTAAGTTATGATTATTGTATGATCTGTGGTGAGCACCCATACAGAACAACAAAAAAAGAGCTCAACCTGAACAAAGAGTTAGCGGAGAACATGCGCCAAAAAAGAAAAAAAAGAATAGGATGAGACTGCCAAACTGAAATCGCTTTTACAGTTAGCACAATTAGTACAGGGTGTGACATTCAGGGGTGATTCAGAACACCAGGGTGAGGGTTGGTTAGTGTCAGGACATCATGGGGTCAATCGAGTCTGACACTAACTTGGCTTTGCTGAAGCAGCAGCGCCCCGTCTGGCGAGTCGGGGATGTGCAGGGTGGTGGGGGAGGGGGTGAGGGGCAGCCAGGGTCGGTTGCCATCGCTGTAGAGGCGGGGCCGCTTAACCTGGTCATGACTGGAGAGGGGCGTGTAACTATTTCGCCTTAGCAGAGGGGCGGAGTCTCGTCTGACTTTCCCCTGGTTTGAGATGGGAGAGGCTGGCTGGGTTAAAAAAGAGACTGCCTACACACATAGCTCAATAGCACACAAAGTCTTCAGTCTCCAGCAAACCATCAAGTGACATGTTAGCTACAGGTATTCCCAAAGATAATCCACATTTATCCATATACAGACTAAAAAGTATAATAAATCACTCCAGGTTAACATTACAAAACATCAAACGTATCAATGCAGTGATGAAACACACATCACTTAAACACAATGTCGTTTAAAGGAGCGTTCAACCCACGAATAAGCATAACTCACAACACAAACCCACAGCTACAATACAACACAGGCTGCAGGCACATCACACACACACCTGATTTCACAAATTGACAAATATTATTCGCAGACAACAACATATAGAGGGGAGCGCTGAACCTCACTCTCACTGATGAGGTGAAAAAGCACGAGGAAGAAGATTTATGTTTAATCAAGCTCTTTGACCGACAGTTTGATTAAACCACAGAGAACATAGCTTAAAGGAATGTTTTGGGTAAACAAGTTAAGCTGTTACCACAGACAAAAGTTTTGACCTGTCATCGAGTTAAAAATAACCACATTTACATTTACAGCAATGCACTTAGAATCAGTGTTATTTTAGTAATATTTGTACGCCATTATAGTATTACTAATATTTTGAATTAGCTTTTTTAGTTTTCGATTAGATTTTAGTTTGCGTACAAGAAATTGTTTTAGTAAAGGTTTAATTTCTTCATTATACAATATGCTGATGTCAGGATCAAAGGAGTCTTCAGATTATAAATTGGAAGCTTGGAGATCGGATCTTAAGATGGATATTTCAATGGAGGACTGGATGGAAGCATGCAAGGAAGCTCAATCACTCATAATGAACACACGTCTGAAACTGCTACAATATAAGTGGTTGATGAGGATTTACATAACTCCAGTTGTATTACATAAATACAATGAAAATATCCCAGACACTTGCTTAAAATGCAGTGGCTTTAAAGGAACATTATATCACTGTATATGGGAGTGTGAAGAACTTCAGAAGTTTTGGAAAGGTGTAAAAGGAATGATAGAAAATATCCTTGATGTTAACATACCACTGTCACCTTTAATCTTTTTATTTCATTTATACCCTAAGGAGATCAAGTTAAAGAAAACAGAGCATATATTTATAAATGTATGTATTCTTCGAAACGGCTTATTTCTTTAAATTGGAAAAGTACATGTGCACCAAGTATAGGTCGTTGGCTGAAAGAGATGGTAATAAACATGTCAATGGAAAAGATAACCTATATATTAAAAAATAAATATAGATTTTTTGAAGGAGTTTGGGGACCTTTCAAATTGTTTGTAAAATGTGGTGGAGTTGGAAATGTTTTGATAGAAGACTAAGAAAAGAGGTGGTATTGTATGGTGTTGTATATTAATGTAAAATACTGAGAAGCTTTTGGTTTTGGTTTAGTTTTGTTTTGTTTGTTGATTTATGTTTTATATGGTACATTGAAATGTGTATGTACATGTGTATAGTTAAAAGGCAATAAAAAAGAAAAAAAAAAAAAAAAAAAAAAAAACGATTTTAGTTTGCGTAATTTTGCTATGCTTTATAATAGTTAATATATATTTATATATATAATATACATTTTAGGTACCAATAACGAAACCGCTTAGAATGAAAGTCTGTTGTGCAAGTCATAATAGAAGGTTTGAAAGCACAGATGTGCAGGTTGTATTGTGGTTAAAGCACTTAAATCAGTTTGTCTGTACAAACATGTTATTTAAGCTGCAAATTTGCCTAAAATGCCAGTAGATTTGAAACTATTGTTCCACGTGGAAGAGTTTCTGCTTACACATTTTTTCTTGATGTAAAGAGCCCCTTTTTGTTATCCCTGATGACCAAATGTGAATGTTACTGTCTTTCCAGATTTGCAGTATTGTCCCCATTGTAAGAAAATGTACTTTATTATTCTATTTTGTTAATAAGGTTAGTCAAAATTATTTTCTGTGGTAACTGACAGCATGTCACAAATACTGGTGACAGAGCACAAGTTGTACTGAACCCAAAAATCTGCTTTAATCAGGGAATTCTCTGAGAAAAGACAACATGCAACACAGACACCAACATGCAGTGATGAAATTGCAATTCCAGATCAAAATAAAACCTATAAGATACCAAAAGGAAAAAACAATGCTGAAAAATGACACAAATCTAAGAGATAAATGTGGCACCAATTATTTTAAAATGAATATTTAATGTTCCCTATTAATATTTCATACTGCAAATGAGACCACCACAGAGACAGATGTGGACTCACCAGTGGCCGGTCCCGATGTGTATTCACTGCCTCCACATTCAGATAAAACATCTCCACTTTGCAGCCTAAAACATGAACCAGAATGATCTGTGAGCAGAAGTTTGACGAAGAACAAAAGTGAGCAGAACAACTGTCCAACACACCGTAAGCAACTGGAGTGAGCTTCATGACAGTGTGAAGGGGACATTTCAAATAGGGCAGATCATCTATGAGAGAAAAGAAAAGAAAATACATAGGTTTCAGTTGACAGTCTTATACGTTACTGTGATGCATTGACCATTATTGTTACGGTACTTATCTTGCTCAATTATCAGTAAAACTGTCTGATATAGATGAGGTATGAGATTTTTGGGAGAATGATTAGCTAGAATGGGTAAAAAAAATTACAAAGCAATCAGTATTTTTTTTTTTTGCATTTTATAATATTGCATTATTATTGCATTAAATTGATCAAAAGACACAATTTTTGACATTTTTAAAAACTTTTTTCACAATATTTTCTTATTTAATTTCAGTGGTGAGGCCAGTGGAAATATAAGATGGGTAAGCAAAAATCTTATGGTCAGTAAGAAAAAAAAAAACTGTTGTGTTTGGTATTTTTCATAGGTGAAAATGCATCTTGCCTGCACTCTTGTCCAAGAAATAGGCTAGTAGGCAGCGCATAACTGCCTGGTGGCAGATGACTAGTACATTGCCTTGTCTCTCAAGCTCCATAATCACAGGCTCTAGCCGCTGAACCAGGTCCTGATACGACTGGGAGAAAAGAGAGCCTTTTAAAATAGTTTAAAATACCAGAAACCAACAAAAATCAAACAACCCACACAACTATACAGAGTGAGAAGGGACATACTCTGAAGAACTGCAACAATGTGATACATTCATGACGTGCTGTACCTCTCCTCCTGGGTATCTGTAGTGGTATTTATCCTGATCCCTTAAAGCAAACTCTTCTGGGAACGTGTTCTGGATCATTTCGTAGGTCATCTCTTCACATACACCCTGTGTCAGAGCAACATACGCTGATGAAAGTACATACAATATAATACGTGTAAACTACATGTAATCGCTGATGGGATCTTAGCATACTAACAGCATCTATCTCATTGAGGATTTTCCACTGTTCATACGGAACTCCCAGCTCTTCAGCCGTCTGGATGGTTCTTCTTAACTGGCTGGTCCAAACCTTCAAGTCAGACAGCTTATGCTCCTCAATGAACTCACGCAGGGTGCTCGCAAACTACTCGCAAGGGAAAGAGAAAGTCAAGCATCTTTTGTTGAATAAACGCTATAAAGGCAGCACTAAGTAAACCCAGACCTGTCTTCCTCGGGGGGAGAGTTCAGAATCTCCTCCAACGCGGCCCTGGATGTTGTGTTTGCTCTCTCCGTGCCTGCACAGGTAGATGGAGTGCGAGTGCACATGGATGTTCATGAGGTAGTAGACGATCTTGCTCTGGATGTAGTCCTGAACACGGTTCACCACAAACCGACGACCCACGTTCATCACCTTAATGAAGGACAAATCTCTGTGAAGAATAAGTGAATGTTATGATTAGGAAGGCCTTCTGTATTAGTGGTGCCGTGAAACACTATAGACAATTACATTTTGGTGTAAAACATGTCCCACATCTTTTACGCAACAGATAACAGTGAATCAAAACAGAGGTCATTTACATATAAAGGTCTTAAAAGTAGCATTTTCTGCTTGATTATCAGGATCAGAGAGAGAGAGAGAAATGGTCATGTGGTCTTCTTAAATATGTACTTCACTTACAAAACATATGTACATTCAGATACGCTATCATGTGTCTATTTTCTAAGCATTCTCACTTGTCATATTCATCAGGATCTAGTGGCTGGTAAGTGACTTGATAACATTCTATGCGTTTCAGGAAATCATCCATGACTCGCTCTCTGTGTGTCTCTGGATAATCTGGACTTGAAACCTTGACCTCCTGAAGATATAAGAGCACATGGGAGACGACTGTTGAGAAGACCATAAAAACCTATACTGGTATGTTGCTGTACTTTATTGTACCATTTATTTCAAAGGAAATGCAAACCAAATATCACAACATACCAGGATGTTAGCTGCAATAACCTCTGGATCATCACATACTGACTCCACAAAAAACACCTGTAAAAGTAAACACACGGAAACAGGAAAAATAATGACCACACATCACTCCTACAAAAAGATAACTCATCACATAATGGAAGTTATACCTTATATGAATTCTCCTGTACAAAACTGAATATAAGATCCCGTCTTTCCCGGGTTGTGTTTGTGGCATCAAATACCTTAAAAGGACAAAAACAGATTATAACAAATATAAAGAAGGAAGCCTTGAACCTTATTAACATTCTTAAACCCTATTACATTTACGTAAATAATTGATATTATTTGAACTCTTACAGCTATTTGTCCACCTTCCTCATTAAGGTAGGTCTTTACATCTTCCAGGGCCACCAAGGCACACTGTCTATTTGTGAAAATGAAGAATGCAACAATAGATTAATAAATTCAGTTCACAGGAAAAACACGAAACGTCCTGTTAGAAATGCATTAATGTAACCTTCAGGAAATGTGTTGAAATATCTTTTGGTCTAACCGGCTTTTTTTAATTACTTTTGTTTCTTGGTTTACTGACAATGTGTGCTTTTCTATCATTATTAACTTTGTAAAAATATATCAACTGATTTTTTTCTATACAGGACACTGTGTGAAAGTGAGCAGCTTGGACATTCTGCAAAACATATCCTTTCATATTCCACGGAAGAAACAATGTCATAAGGTTTGGAAAGACATAAGGGTGAGTCATGATGACAAAATGGTCATGCCATTAAATCCAACAAAGATAAAATCCTACTTTCGGATCTCCATGGCTTCCTTATTGTCATGTCTGAAGAAGTCATAAGACTTGTAGGCTTTAACTGCTTCCCTCCGATACACCCCCAGGTTAAACACTGCACGATAAACCAAAAAAAAAAAGAAGTTTTTATGGTTATTCTTCCCATACTTAATCAGTTTAGGAATCAGTTTAATGCATCAAGGTGACATCAGCTACAGTGATTAAACACTTGCATTGTGGGTCATGATGTACTCAAGAGAGTTTGAGTTTCGGTGTGTTGGTTGCCTACACATTTAAATAATGCGAGTTCAAATTTAACCTCTTGATAGACCACAATGTCAAAATGGTCAGCTGAGAGCTAAATGAAGCATTTAAAATTGTAGACAGATGCTATTTATAGTGATTGTCATTTGATATGATGCAACTGCCCACTCACCCTTTGTTGGAACTCCTATCCAGTTGAGATAGCGTGTGAGTTTCTTTGACATGTACGTCTTGCCTCTGGCAGGGAGGCCGATCATGACAATCAAGGTGGGGGAGTTTGTCATGTAAGACGCCCATGCTGTGGTCAGACAGACACAGAAAAACAGACAGACCTTATCAACAGCACAACATGAGCTGGAGGAAGTTACAATCTGTAGTACTAACAATTATAATCTGCCAAATGTAAATTTCACATATGGGACACCAACAGATAGTTGTGGTTTATGGTACTTTCAACAAACGGACTACAAAACAGAACCTGAAACCCTGAGACTGTTGACACCTTGCTTTTACACTGAGGCAAACTCTTCGGTGTCACATGATCCTTCAGAAATCATTCTAATATCTGGTTTGGTGCTCAAGAAGCATTTCTTATCATTAGCTATGTTACCATCCAAAGATGTAAATTTAACTTGTGTGCAAAACTGGAATATTGCATAAAACACCAGAAAAGTACCCTAGACCTCTCTAAAAGCCATGAAAACAGACTACCATAACCAGCTAACCACCTTAAGCTGGTTTAAATAGGGATTCCCAACAGCTTCTTGATCTGTTGGATGTGAAAATGTGTCTACTTACAGCATTTCTTCTCCTTGCCTCTGGGCTCTGATTTCTTGATTTCAGCAGAACTGGTTGGACCAGCCTCCTGCTGCATCCATGCAGACATACTGAATCTGACAGACTCAATCACTCACTCTTCCTGCTGTAAAAACATAGTGCACCTGCAGGGAGAAAGAGGCGAAATTAAGACTAAATACGCAGACTTTGTCACTGGATACAACGTTATTGGTTTATTACAAATGACTAACTACAGTAAAAACATTTCCTCCAAACAATTTGCTCTATTCAGTGACAATGCAGCTTCTATTCTTGACAAATAGTCTTTTTTCTTAATCAAGCGCAGCGCAGTAATAAATAATGTCGCGCCACGTCATAACACAGAAGAGGATGCTGAGGATACCATGTTACGTCATACCAGTGAACAGCAATCAGTCACTGGCGGTATATTACAGCATATTACAATGAATAGATTAAAAGAACACGACTATTAACGAGATATGTAAAGCGTGAGACCTTACGGTATCCTAATCGTTGACTGTTGAACCTCAGGGGTCCGTATTTAATTTCGTACCCACCGGCAAGTGTAATGTCTTTACCCAGTGTGTTATTGCCTCAGCCGGTTTTGCACTTGATGACCTTCCGTGGCAAATAGCGCAAAGCGCGTGAGTGAAGGTGTGTCTGTACGTCACTGTTTACTTACCGTAATACCTGCGAAAGAATGAACCGCGTCCGTTACCAAACATTATAGCGTACTCAGTCGTGAGGATTTTGAATCATCGCAGTGACTCGACTCTTTTGAATCAACCATTCATTCGATTCAAGAACGGATTCATTCAGTGGCACTTTCATCGTTACATCGTTGTCATAAAGTCATAAACGACTTTTATAAAACTATAGAAAAAGACTGTAACATCCTAAAGAAATAATAAAAGCTTTCAAAAACGTCCATACTTAATTTTAACACACTTTCATTCACGAACTAAATTACACTTAGCCAGTAATTACAGTATAACAGCAAAATTACCAAACCCACACTTTTGTTTGTGATAAATTAAAAATAAGATTTAATCATATTTTTTGAATCGTCAGAAACATTACATTCTACATTCACAATATTTAAATGATATAAAAATTGTATTTGTGAAAACTCCTCCCACCCCAAACTCAAATATTTGATTAAAGATTGACAAAAACAAAAGTTTCTTAGAGAAAGCTTTGTTTATTTTGCCAGTAAAGAGTGCTCTCTCCAAGAGCTTCAGTGTACAAGTTTTTCAGTACCCGGCCTTTTCTAAAAACTCAAAACTTTAATTTCATCACCCATTCTGCAGTTGACATATCCATTTCTCATACATAGCTTATCTAAAAGTACTGTTATACGCAATTATTCACAAGGCACATAGTGGTTTTGTTTTAAGTGGTTGCTTCCAGACCAGATAGTTAACGTGCAGAGTATATGTAATGATAAAACCTTTCATATTCATCCGGAAGAAGGAGGCGGGAACCGGCGGACAATCAAATAACATTTAATTATTCAAAATAAACACAAAACAGCGCACCAGCCCCTCACGGACGACTGGTGCGCACAAAATAAAACCAAAACACAACTAAAAGCCCAGGCCTGGTCCTCTCTCGTTCTTCACTGTCGTCGCTCCAGTTTTATATCCTTCCATCTCCTCCGTGGGCCTCGAGACCGGTGGGTCGAACAGGTGTAGCTCATCTCCAATCACTCCACCGGGCTCGCTCCCATGTCCCTCGGCCCCGCCCCACTCATCACAGTATACATTTATAAAAATTGGATTATAACATCAAGCTGTTAAGTAGTTACAGTAAGCAAGTGCATCAATAAAACCTACTGCAGCATTCTTTACAGTTCTAAAGTTCAAATATCAATGAGGAAATCTCAATGACGAATTTGAGCTGAACACAGGTTTGCTCGGACTGGCCGAAGGCACAGGTTAGGGAGGAAAAGTCATGAATAAGTTTGGTCAGTAGATATGCACAGTTTTTAAAATATAACTTGGTCATCTGGTAGGTTGTGCACAAGTGCACTTAAGAGTCTCTCTGGACCAAGTGTTAAGACGTTGTAAGTGTAAAGGCATCACATCAAGGTTTGATCTTCCAGAGCTGTCAAAAAAACAAAAAAACATACGATGGATATAGTTAGTTAAAGATTGCTTGTATATGATGTACTGCTAGATGATAACAGTCATATACAGCAAAAAGTGAGCAACCCCCACTATCCTGATAACAGGAAGTACAAAAGCGGTTATGACTTTAGAGTCAATAAAACAGACCCAGGATACAGGTGGAGATAACCACTGTACTTCGAGCACAAATGTTTCCCTCACCCGGATGTTGAACCCTAGTAAATCACTGACAGCAGCTGAGATGGCTGACAGGATGACCACTCTCGTGATATTGCAGATGAGCGGGTTCACTGTCAGACCAAGCAGACGAAATGGAGTGTCCAGTTCCTGAAAGCAGCAAATGTTGATCAATGCAAGCAAGGCATGTCTTATTATTTCCAATGATTGATGCTTTTCTGATAGTCTCACTTTTAGTAATTTTGTGGCCAGCCTCAGCACGTTGTTCACTATGTTCAGCTGATCCTTTTTGTTGGGTTTCTTCTCCATCTTAAGATACAAGTTTATCTGAAGCAGAAAGTGGATAACACGTTACAGTAGTAACAATAGTAACAATAGTTAATTACATGTTCTAACATGAAATAGCAATGAAAAATACTTATTTAAGGCACTTGTTAATCTTAATGTTAATTGTAACATTTAATAATACATTATTTAAAAAAAAGTCTGTTAATATAACTGTTTGAGACAACGTATTGAAGCTTGTTTCCACTACAGAATAATAAAAGAAAAAACATCTCACAATTCACACTTTCCCATAGAAAGTCAACAACTCATTTTTTTATTCTAGCATGGAATAAAAAAGAAAAAAAAACTAACTGCGCCATTTTATCTCTCAATTTTGAGTTTATATCTCAATTCCGAAATAATATCTCACAAATCAGACTTTTTTTTTTTTTTGCAATTCTGCATTTATTTCTTGCAATTCTGATAAAAAAGGTTTTTTTTATCACATGGCGAAAAAAAACTTCTATAAACATGAACTAACATGTACTAACTAATGAACTAACTATTATTAACTTACATTAACAAAAATGATTGCAACAAATGTATTGGTCCTTTTACACATTAACAAAAGGGACCTTATTGTAAATTGTTTCCAGAAAATGTAATGCCACACAGCACACAACTCAGTTGTGAGCAATGCTGAAGCTATTTATTAGCGCCTGCACCGTGTGCATGTTTGAATGGTTCACTTGTTTCTGAATTATACTGCATCATTGTTCTGTGTGGCTGAGATTTTTATCTTACCTGTTCAGTCAGAAGCACAGAAGCATTGCTATACTTTCGGTTGGTCTCAGCTCCGAGGGTAGCGAGGCGTAGGAGGAAAATCATTAGAGCAGCACACCAGACCATCAGCTCCCAGTTGGTCTCTGAATCCAGAAATGTGTGATGACTGTGCAAAAGCTGAAACACAATACCAGTTTCCTTCATTCCTTAGACAGTCATATCTTCAAACTGTTTATGTGCAGTAATATGAAACTTTACTTAATCTAATCCAAACAACAGATGCCACTTAAATTGTCTCTAAAGATAAGTTTATTTCACATTACTAACAGTCAGGAGCACATTTATACTTATTTATTTATATTTATACTATTCTTACTAAATCCAAATGGCAAAAAAATAAATAATAATAATTATAATAATAATTGTTTTAAGACATATTACTTAGTAACGCGTTACTGTACTCTGATTACTTTTTTAGTAAGAGAGTAATCTAACGCGTTCTAATTTTCAAATTAGTAATAAGAGTATAGTTAAAAACCAAGGTCTCTACGTTACTGCCGTGTTACATTGCTGACAGAATGCAGTGTTTTATAATCTAGAGATTGTAAAAAGGATGTAGCACACGCACTGTCAAGTCAAGTGCCAGTGGATTAGAGACCCGACGCAACAAGAGTGCAGCGCGTGGGACAAGACTTGACTTGTGTGCGCGGGATTCGGGAGAATAAAATGATTCACGGGACTCCAGTAAAACAGAAATATCTAAACATAAAATATCTAAAACAAATAAACTGTTATTCATCTATTGCACAGAAGCAACATGAACTAATATAAAACATAAATGATTAGCAGGCGCCAGTGTGTGCAGAGTTTCTATTTAGGCTATAACACGTGTTTGCAGTGTTGAGCAATGCAGTGCTGAAATTTGCATGCTCGCGTTTCCTCTAATTATAACACACGAATTGTAGACATTATGAAATATTAATTATGCATATATTTATTGTGTTATAACACAATTATAACACAATACATTTCATAAATTTCATAGAGAAAAAAAGTAATGTAACTAGTAACGTAACTAATTACTTTTGAAATAAAGTAATCAGAACAGTAACGTGATTTCTTTTAAAAGGAGTAATCAGTAATTTTATTACATTTTCAGAGTAAATTGCCCAACGCTGTTTAAGACAAAAATTATGTGTTATTTTAGTATTATTTATATATGTTTAATAGTTTTTGTGAGCAAAATATATAAGTTTCAAGATCAGTCATAAAACAATATCTAGGGCATGTTGAAGTCCAGATTAAAATGTAAAAATGTTTGAAAATAAACAGCCTCATAAGTCTAAAGGCCTGTTCACACCAAGAACAACAACTATTAAGATTAAAGCAATAAGCCCAAGAAGCCGTGGTTTACAGTGAATTTATAACAGCTAAAGGGCATTGCTAGGCATGACGTGAAGTGGAGCTAAAACCCCCTTAGCTGTTATGAATTCACTGTAAAACACGGCTTCACAGGTTTTATTGCCTTTATAAAACGGTTATTCCATATACGTAGTAAGGTTTCACAGAATAAAACAGAGCAAATAAAGTGTAATGATATAAATAAAAACAGTATTCTTCCACAAAACAATGTAGCTCGTAGTTCCTCAGAAACATTTGTGGTTCCAACAAAGTGGTTGCTGAGCAACACACCGAAGTAAACAAAGGTGTATGTTTGTGGTGTAATCAAAGACTACAGAATATGGAAGACATGTGACTCGTATACAGGTGCATCTCAAAAAATTTGAATTTCATGGAAAAGTTCTTTATTTTTTGAAAAAAAAAAAAAAAAAAAGTAAACTTATATTCTAGATTAATTGCACAGAAACTGAAATATTTCAAGAGTTTTTTGTTTTATGAGTTTTTTTAAGTCCAGGTTGCTTTGATAGCGGCCTTCAACTCCTCTGTATTGTTTGTCAGATGTTACTTAACTTCCTCGTCACAATAGCCCATAGATTCTCGGTGAATATCAGGTCAGATGGGTTGGCTGGCCAATCAAGCACAGTAATATCATGGTCAGCAAACCACTTGAAAGTGTTTTTGGCACTGTGGGCAGGTACTAAAGTCCTGCTGCATAATGAAATCAGCATCTCCAAAAATGCCTTGGAAAAATGCAATGCTCAATATGGCCGCTCATCGCAGGAAGCCCCGCCTTCTGAATGAAAGAACCAATCGCTAATCAGTAAAGTCAGTGCGTCACTGCAGCTGCTGTTAGAAGTCCTGGTTGTTATAGAAACAGTCAGCACTCTGAGACCTATTCTCTTGGTCGGCGTTACGTCACAAATCATGTGACCTGCATAGCAACAAGCCGTCGCCGTGTTTGAAGGGTAAAACAAACCGAAGGCAATCAAGGCAAAGCCCAAGGAAAATCAAAAAGGTATCTATTCACAGAAGTTTTGTTGTGGATTATGTCAGTTATGGATACTAACGGACTACTTTGTATTAATGATGAATGATATCTGTGTATGCGAATGTATGTCTGTGGTGAGAAGTGAAGTGAATGTAATAAAACACTCATGTAAAGCGCTTTGCGACTAACGTTAGCTAACGTTACATGTATGTGAAAGGCGCTAGCAGCTATACAAATACAGATCTTCTTTCTCCTATTACAGAATATCTTATCAATATATAGAAAGTCTACTTGCGCCTGCATTGACAAGGTACCACAGAAAGCTGTCGCTTGTAGGTTTAACGTTACAATCTTGTCCCTATCGACATCCAGCTGAGTCCTGGGAGAACAACCCAAAGGCATGGCCCAGGCTCGAGTATCCAGACAATTACCTCATCAAATCCCCTGTTTTGAACACCATGTGTACATACCATGTGTCCTACACTTGCAGTCATGTTTAAATACCCATCAAGCATCGATTACATTAACTATGTTCATTTGGAAAAAAAAAAAAAGATGTTTATTCAAAAGCACTGTGTTACACAATGGCTGTATTGGGCTCAATCTGTCAGTGGCACAGCTTGTACAGTGTCAGTGAGGGACACAGTTTTTTCAAAAAAGCAAAAATAGACTAACTGCAGAAACGTATCTTATTCCCCACACAACTAGTGCATTTCATTGTTGCTTATCAGTGTAGAGCTGCCGACCATTATGCATAGCAGTGTCATAACATAGCAACAGAAAATTGAGTGGCCATCTCTGCAGTGGTATTATTTTGTTATTCTTTGATTTGCCGAATCATTGCTAATTTTTTAGGCATGATTCTCGGCAGTTTTCTCGACAGCTCTGCGCTCGTTTGTCTTCCGCTTCATGTTGCTTAATGGCGAGCGCTTGTTTGTTTTACCCTTCGCCGCGGTTGCTATGCGCGCACAGTGCATTATGGGAGTAAAAGTCCCGGATGTCCGACCTCGAGAATACTTAGGACTGCGTATGCGCACTGGCTGATCTAGCCTGAGAAATAAGCTTTTTATAATGCTATTTGAGCAAAAGTTACAATATTAATGGTAAGTCAGATTTCTTTGGTGATTTCAAATATAAAATTTAATCCTACACTTAGTGAACAGTTTTGGAGTTTGATTTTTCCCCCATTCATAGAGTTAGAAGCTGCACTTGGATGCCCGAGAGGCATTTCAAAGATGGCCGCCAAGTAACATGACTTGGTGTAATTGACAACAGCTTCGAATGCGGCTCAACCAATCAGAATCAAGGACCAGAACTATCCATTTTATAAAATGATATTAGCTTCCACACCAGCGAACAATATCGTCTGTTTATTCCAAGCACACGTGCATCTGCCACATTCTCGAACTCATTATAGCAGGATGGATTCTGATTGGCTGTCGATGTTTGTATCGCACACCAGCTGGGAAAAATCATTAGCTTTATAGTTATCGATCTTGGTGTAAACAGGACTTAAGGATTTAAATATTTGGCACTGCAATGAGCACCACTACGAATAAATAAATCCTGATCAGAAACAAAAATTAGAGCAGCTTTTTTGTTCACATTGTACCATAAAGGCTGCATTTCTGCTGTTTCATCATGCCATCTGTTGTCAGAGTGTGAACGTGTATTTTCATTCAGTAAGTCTCCATCACTCGTTCTGCCATGCACTTCTCATCTGTCTTGGGCTTGTTTACATCAGCGTGTGCACCTTTGATGCAGCATACTGTGGTGTTGTGCATTTTAACCAGTTGACGAGAAAGGTATTCTTACGATGCATACATTTATTTTTAATAATTTCTAATAATAATTATTAACAGTATTTTTAAGTGCCCATGATAACAATGCATGTTCATTAACATGATATATTATATCGTATTACTGAATACAGGCACATGTGTCTTACATGGATTACAGAAATATTTACTGTTTTTGAGAACAAATGACATTGAAGTTAGAGCATATATTTAAATAGGATTAGATTTTTTTTAATGCAAACCTTAAAAATATATGTCTAAAGAGTGTGTCAAAAACATTGTATGATAGAACAATAACTGACCTGGGCACAGATGATGAAGGAAATAGACAAAGCCAGGAGGAAAATCGATGAGACAATGACATCGACAGACCTCTGAGGGCCTCGTCTCTGTTAAACAGAAGAAAGAAATGATTAAATTGATATCTTCATATAGTGTCAACTAGCCTAGGTACATGTATCTTTAAACAGGACTATACAAATGTTACTGCCAGCAGAAACCATTTACTGTCATTTGTGCTTATATAAACAGACTGGTTAAACAAATTGGATTAACAACATATACAAGCAACCATAAGGCTTTGGAAATTGCCTTAAAGGTTAAATTAAACATACAGAATACGTTATGGCTGAAATTTTAATTCTATATTATTTTGTATAATTAAATAGAATATATAGTTTTATAAATAATATAGTTTTAGTTATAACCAAACCAAAAGTGAATTTAGGCACCACAAAATTGTGATGTACAGTATAAAACTGTTCAATTTAAAGATTTGCTAAAGGTTACATTCAACAGTGCTATTAAATTATTATTAGTAATTAGAGTAAATGAATAGATTAACTTTATGTGAGCATTAGATGACAGCGAAGCTAATTTAAATGTAAAAATGGAAGAAATTAGCGTGTAAAATTAAATATCTATAATATCAGTCAATATATATTTGATAAACAGAAAATAAGCCCACTACAAAAAAGTGCATCCCTACATGTCCGCTATAGTGAGAAGATGATACCTTTAGGAATGATCGAAGGGAAAGCCACATCTTGATATTTTGCACTTTCTTCAGTCGAAAGTGAGGAATCTCAGATTTTTTGGCTTTGCGTGCAGATGTGAGATGGCTGAATAATTTTGCAAACAAAAGGCGCTGTAGTTGAGAACAAATTAATTTTTTAGGCATGTTACTTATCAATAACACAATAACTGTTCATTTATACACTGTTAAATGCAAAACTTTTATTAGGATGCAGAATTACACATAAAATAACACCAAAATTGACATTTTATCCTAAAGGTGGCAGCAAACATAAACATTAAAAATGCATTAATTATAAACACACTTAAAAAACTGATGCGAAGTCATTTTCATATTCACCTGTCTATATGTCCTCTCAGCCACACACATCATGAAGAAGAAGAGCCCAGAGAGGAAAACTCTTTCTATTGTGGTGATGATGAAGAATGCATAGGACAAGGCACAAGGTGGCCCAATGGCCACTGTGGACAGTTCCTCGAAAGACACAGAACTGAGATTGGCAACATCCAGTTTCTGTGCCAGTCTGAAGCAGTAGGGCAGCAGAGCCAGTGAGGTGGTAACCAGACTGCCGAAGATCAGATAACCCATCCCTTGTTCGACCACCTTCACCTGTTAACAGAAATCCTTCAGCATAATTGTACAGCAACAGCATTGACCTGTTGCTTTCCGGTCAGTTAGAAATGTGTTAAAGGCAAATTCCAATGCAAAACTCTACAACAGTCTGCATTCAAATGCTTACAGAGGAGTTTACATTGAATTTGAATTTAATTTTGTGTTTAGGAGGAAAGTGTTGTGTTTAGGAAGTCAACTGTTCTATTCTCTTTTAAGCAATTTAAACCGCTAATGTAGAAATAAACAGGTCAGAGAAAGAAGGACTTTACTCTTGTGAGAATGATACCACTGATCTCCAGCACGGACATGTCAGCTTTCTTACACTCTCCTTGCTCCCAGATAATGGCACTGACACGATCTTTGGAGGGGTGACAAGCCTGCAGCCACGAAAATTGGTGCTAAAAAGATAAAGAAATCATTTGTGTCATTCTAAGTGCATAGATAAATTCTTGCGACATAACCATTTTTTTTATCTGTGTACTGATATTCAGTAAATGTCAGGCAACCAAAGTCATGTGGTCAGACCAACATGCAGAAAAACAAAACTAAAAGGAAATTATGGCAGCCCTGCAGATCCTCATGACTGTGTGTCAAGTTCAACAAGTTTACTAAAATATCAGCTAATTTTGACCAAGTAGGACCTTTCACTTCCCAGGTCCAATACCCTCAAATTCAAGGACTTAAAGTGGGGACACATTTCAAGTGAGAGCGAGGTTACATTGTGTTATCTTGTAAGATGTATAAGTTTTCATGTGTCAAACATAACTATGCAAAAAAGGTTCTTTTTTTTTTTTGCATAAATGTTTGGCCACATGACAGAGATCTGATATTCTATTTGTTGCATTTCTGTTTTGCATAAAACTGAAGAATATTGGGTACATCCTATACTGTATTCTAAAATGATCTAATATTAACTTTTGCAGGGATTTTATTCAAAAGAGCTTAGGCTCATGTAACCAGAAGTTTTTCTTGCCTCATGGGTTTACATGATCTTAACAAGCAAAGCAATTCAACATTAATTTCCCGAGTTTATCTGTGAAACATAGAGGTACCATCCTAGTAGTTTTGTGCACGCATGAATGCCATGTAGGGTGACCATATTTTAGTTTTCCAAAAAGAGGACAGTGGGTGTGGCCGGGCCGGGGGCTGGGGTGTGGTTGGTTGGTGGTTAAAGTAGTGCAATGACCATATCCCAAATATCATGAAAATATGTCATTTCCATACCTAAAATACATATTTTACAGTCACTGTTATGCATATTGATCATAAACACAAATAAAATGCTTCCTACCAGTGGCCCTCCTTCATAAAACTTAACATCTAGCACAGTTTTATCATAGGCAGAATGCAAAATGTTTCAATACAAGCATTTTAGACAAATGTAATGAAGCAACATTTCAAACCTTTAACCCATGGGGAAAATCAATCAATCAAGGGGAATAAAACTTTAGGGGAAAAAATGCGGACTTGGCAACCCTGCATTCAACACGAGCTGCAGGATTATGCAATATTAGAATGTTTGCAGGGAGCAGGCGGGATTGGACAAAAATCACGGGAGCGGGCAATAATGGTCAGAAATTCAGTGGGAGCGGGATTAAGAAATCAGTCCCTCGCAGTGCTCTAATACAAAAACGCACTGGTGATGGTAGAAAGCAAAAGCCAAATTCACGACATTCTGCGCGGTTCAGAAATCCTTGCCAGACGCATTTTTTTAGGTCCAAAAAGAGGAAATGTCAGGGAAAAAGAGGAAATATGGTCACTCTAACATCATAGCAACGTATAACTAGGGCTGTGCAAAAAATCAAATGCGATTTTCATGCACATCTCATCAAGACGCTCCTGTAATTAGAAGTATATCTCCAGCACGTGCGTTCGGATCAGGGTTGCCAGGTTTTCACAACAAATCCTGCCCAGTTGCTTCTCAAAACTAGTCCAAAACTAGTCCAATCGCGCTTCCAGGAGGTTCTCCGATAAAAATTGCTTCCCGGGGTTACAATATAAGTTTTTTAGCAGGGTTGCCTTGGTAAAATTCGCATTTTAGGTGTTAAATATCACGTTATTTGTATTGGGGTCGCTTCGACCCGTGGACATGAAAAACAATCGCAGACTTGGCAACACTGGTTGGCATTTACTACACCGAGCCGTAATTCACTGACAATCTACACAAAATCGATGTTAAAATCATAGGCGATACTTTGTCGATTTTGAAAACGATTTTGTGTTAGTTGTCGGTAGATTACGGCTCTGTGTAGTAACTGCCGCTCCACCTGAACCAGTGTTGCCAAGTCTGCGATTGTTTTTCATGTCCGCGGTTTGAAGCAACCCCAAAACAAATAACATGAAATTTGGCCCCTAAAATGCGAATTTTACCAAGGCAACCCTTCCAAAAAATGTATATTTTAACACCGGGAAGCAATTTTTATCGGGGAACCTCCTGGAAATGCGATTGGGCAAGTTTTGGACTAGTTTTAAGAAGCACCTGGGAAGGATTTGTTGTGAAAACCTGGCAACCCTGATCTGAACGCATGTGCTGGAGATATACTTCTAATCACAGGAGCGTCTTTACTGATGAGATGTGCATGAAAATCTCATTAGATTTTTTGCACAGCCCTACGTATAACACAGTATTCTCACGAGAAACACTTAACATAACGTGTAAATTTGTTATAGGTCACGAATTGTTGCTGAAATAACACATTAGCAGACCAGAGGGAATAATATGGAATTTTTTCCAGAAAACTTCTTGCACAAAATAAATTAAAGCACTTTTAAGGACCTGCATCAATGTATGTTTATTTTCAAAATCTTTCCAGGGCCTTGAAAATTGTTTTTCAGATTGACAAACTTTCAAGGATTTCAAGGACCCGTGTTGTTTTTATCAACTGTTTGGACTCTCATTCTGACGGCACCCATTCACTGCAGAGGATAATCTAGTGAGCAAGTAATGCAATGCTTAATTTCTCCAAATATGTTCTGATGAATAAACAAACTTACCTATGTCTTGGATTGCCTGAAGGTGAGTAAATTTTCAGCACATTTTCATTTTTTGGGTGAACTATTCCTTTAAACAAGGTATGAAGTCACATTAAACTTATTACAGCAAATTGACAACCCACCTGCGGTAAGGCTTCATCCTCATCACTCGTCAGAGTGATGTTGGGAAAAGGGAGGGAGTGGTTTTGACTGTGAGGCTCCTCCTCCCCACTTTTGCTGTTTCCTGTGGAGGCGGAGTCAGGATCGTGTAAAAGCTCCTCCCATAACATATCATCTGTGTCAGAGGCTGGACGTGAGCCCTCTGACGGCCGCCGCAGAAGCTCGACTTCATGTGCCAGCGCCGGGCCATCTGTTGCCCTGCCGTTATTCTCTCCCTGTATGTGTTCATGCATTTGTAATTAACATTCTGAACTAACTTACATACATTAACCAAGATACTCACCTGAGTCTGGGGTGGCGGATTGTTCTTGGGGATGTTGTGAAGTCTATTCCGGAGCGCTCGAGCGTATTTAGAAGGTGCTGATGAGAAGAGTCTCTCTCTTTGCAGCTCTGCTGCTTCTTCTTCTTCTTCCTCACTAGAGATATCTTCAGAAGCCCCATACGGAGGCCTCCTTGGGGAATTCTGCAAACCCACAAGATCTCAATCAATACAACCATGAATGTTCATGACGATTCAAAAAGTGCAGTTCTAAGGAAAGGGTTTTACCAGTCTCTTCTCTGATCTGTAGAGCCGATGGCTGTCTTCAAGTTTGAGTTCTACTATCCCTCCCCCTTTGCTGCTCTCATCCTCAGACCTCTTTGATTTTCTACTCTTCCTCTGTCTATGAATAAACACCAAAATAATCTACAACATGCCACAAATGGAATTACATCAAAAGAATGAAGTTCTGACCAATCAAAAGCCAGGACCTATCCATGTATACCAGCAATAATATATACGAGTAACATATCAAATTTAATCTGGTGCCTGTTTTGACACTAGGTTCAATAACAAGTTAAAAGTTTAAAATATAATATTTAAAATATACTTTATATATAAACTTTTAAAATATAGATATTAAGATGTTCACACGCATAAGTAGCATTTATTCAAGGTGTAAGAAAACATAACTTTTTACTTAAATATAACACCACAACATTTTTAGAGTAACTAAAACGAAGCTTTTCATAAAAATGGTATAAAGCTACATGAATACAATGTGTACATTTCTAAGAACTTGGCATGTTTGTTTTAAACTAGATTATTAGCTTCTCTTTATTGTGGAGACTCTACTGATTCAGTAGTGTCAGCTGAACACTGGCACTTCTGATTAAACTGCAAGCTTTGCAGAACATTAGATGTCTTGGCCATTGGATGAAAGAAAGAAAATAAAAACACTTGATCTTTTATGGCCCTGAAAATGAGATAAGTCTGTCTCTAACAAATCTGACACAGCAGTAGCTTAACCTTTTCCTGCGAACAGGGCTGGCCGTCCGGCTGAGGACAGGGCTGTTGTCTGGGCTTCTGGAGGATTCTGTGGATACTATTTGGCAGTGTACTGTACCCAACAACAGCATGAGACACAATGGACCCACAACCTCACTGGAACAGGCTGCAGGTACCTCAAAATACAACACAGCTCCTGCCACTGCAATGAACACAAATACATCAGACCATGACACCATCCTGAGAATTTCCATTTCTTTTAATTCATTTCCAACTGATATGGAAGATTTTCAAAAGTATTATCACTAAACAGTGTGGATTATCTCTCTGCAAAATCTGAAATATTCAAAGAATGAGCAACAAAACAATGCTGATACACTTGAATGCACCACTTATGTATACGTGCCTGTGCTTTGCTGAAAAGAAGAAAAACAGCATACCTTGAAGGAAGTACAGAACTAAGATGAGGGCGGATATGCTTTTAGATGTAACTTGGATCCACCACTGAAAGAAGAAAGGAAAAAAGAGGACCCTGACCAAGCCTTTACGAGTCAGAGCGGTCCAAGGGCTCTCTGGTTTGGTCTTGCTAAATGTAGAACCTGCAGTTGTAAAGATACTATTTTTATTGTTTAAAAGAGCATCATACTGTAAATATGTTGGTTACTTTCAATAGAAAAAACAAATAATAAATACAGTAAAACTTTAAAATAGCTCCTCCTTACATTAACAACTGAAGGAATAACATATATAATTAATGGAATAAAAAAACACAACCTTTCAGAAATCATTATAAAATGCTCATTTGCTGCTCACGAAACAATTCACGGTTGAAAATGATAAAAATGCCTTTTTTTGTGGAAACTGAAATATGCGATTCATGATTTTATGATTCTTTGATGAATAGAAAGATGAAAAGAATGTATTTTTTAGAATGTTTTTATTAGAAAAAGAATGCTTTAGTAACATTATAAATGTCTTTATTGTCTCATAAATGTATTTTTGATAAATCTTTGCTGAATCCAATGTAATAATTTCTTTAAAAAATATCCCAGTGACGTCAATATTTTGAGTAATTGAAATTTACTTCAAAATAAGTAAGAAAAGAAAGACAGATTTATGGAGAAAAACCTTAAAATTACTTGTCAGGACATATACATCTAAGTAGTTAACTAAAAAATATGTTTCTCTAAGTAATTTAGAGTGAAAATAGTAGCCCCTGTATGACAGACCACATTTGATTATCTTGACTTTACTTGTTTATGTCTCTTCTTATAGTAAAATGTTTTATTCAGATTTAGGTAAAATAATTTAATGATATTTTCTGGTTATAAAATTAAAACATACATTCACAAAAACACCTTAATGTAATTCCTGAAACAATGTCACTTTTGCAGTTGTTTTTTCTGCCTGTTTTATAGCAAATTTTTACCTTTTAAGTGTGGGATCTGATCTGATCTGTCAGCCTACATTTATTATATATACACAAGAGATTCAGATGCTTAACTTCAATGTTAACTCACCTCTCACTAGGTCAACATCAATGAGGCCTGGCTTGATATGGCCAGTCTTCTTAGGTTTGCTTCCGAAGCCCTGTTCATATGAAACAGAGGTTCACAATCTGATTGCATAGATTTTAATTTACACAATGTTGCAAACACAAACTGCACTGTCACATTACCTTGAGCTCAGTCTGTTCCAGTGACTTTTCCCAGATCTGCTGATCATAGGCTCCGATCTTTGACACAAGATCATTAGAGAACTGTCAATCCCTTTATAATCAAACCCTGCATTTACTGTATAACAGATCTAAGTTAGTGAAGGCTTACCTTTTTCTGATACCATGTTATTCCTGCCATTTTTTTTAAATACATGAAGTCAGGTCATCTCAGTAGACAGTGTCTATCACAGAATATTTCATTCCTCGAAAGAGTCAGTGGGACAGGTTATGTTATCGCTTACATTCATAAGTAGACGCCTGCTCTCAGTTGCAGGTACAGACATAGGAAGCAACTCGAATAAAGACAGCGGCTGTGTTTCAAAACATAGTGAGCTGCCTTCCTAGACAGCATTTGATAAAGACCGCTAACGTTACCGGTAAAGTCACTTGCTTTTAGTTCTCGGAAAATATTACAATATTAAACATACCCGGAGCCCAGTAAACGATATGTGGCTGTGTTTTCTCAGCAGCTCGTTTGGAGTCTTGTCAACATTCTCAGATGTTTACACAAACCTCGCCCCCCCCTTCCACCAAAACTATCTGACGCTACATCGTAAACATCTCATTAGGATGTTAAAACAACCGTCTGAAGTTGCGAGCTAACTGTATTTACTGTCAAACCACCCTGGCATTAATTCGGTTACATATGTTCGACGATAAAATGAACTTCTTGTAAAGGAGAAGTGACTGTTTAAGTTCCCACTCTCATCAGCGCCTTCTGGCAGAAACGAAAAGTGTGTGTGAAGCAAGCGACGACAACGGCTAATCGAGTCTAAATGGCGGAACTAGCCTAACGTTACATGTGCAAAATATACTAACTAGTGTAAAACAATAATAACATAAATAAGATCGAATTCATTTAATTAAAATAGAAAATAACAAATAAGTCAAAATAATTATAAGTTAAAATTGCTTAAAGTCGAATCATAGAATGTAACATTTAATCACAGTGGACCACAAAACCAGTCATATATGGATCTTTTTTTATTTATTTTTTTATTGAGATTTATGCATGAATATTACAGCTGAATAGATAAGATTTCCAGTCGAGATACAACTAGCTATTTGAAAATCTTTATCTAGGGAGCAAGAAAGAAAAAGAAGAAGAAGAAAAAGAAAAAACTAGTTATAGAGAAAATCGCATTTAAAGTTGTCCAAATAAAGTTCTTAGCAATGCATATTACTCATCAAAAATAGGTATTGTTATATTTAGGATAGGAAATTGACAAAATATGTTCATAGAACATGATCTTTACTTTATTTTCTAATGATTTTGGTATACAAGAAAAATGGATAATTGTGACCCATAGCTACAATATATTGTTGGCTATGGCTACATATATTCCCGTTCTACTTGACTGGTTGTGGTCCAGGGTCACAACTGATAAAATAAATCGTTCTCTTGAGTCGGACCTTTACGATGACTGATCTTAAGTGGTGCTCGAATCAACGCTGAACCAATATATATGCCTACTAAATACCCCCCCCAGCTCATGTGAGTATTATTTTAGCCGTATTTTCACAAGTGCTATTAATTTCTTTATGTGTAGAACTCTTTTTAATTATTGCATCTTTAATGTTTTAAGCTATGTGTTTTTAAGACCATTTTAATGTTAAATTACGTTTTATATTAAATTTATTATTGTATATGTTTGTTGACATATTTATTCTCTATTCGCGTGAGATGACCCTTAAAAATGACTAACATCAGGTCTGCATCCCAATGACGCTAGGCATGTCTTTTGCCAGTATTCACCAAAGGACTGTGATTGGTCCATCATCATCAGCGCTGAGAAAAGTAACAGTACTACTGCCACCAAGATTGTAGCGCCACAAAAATATACTGTCAGATTTTCACCACTAGATGTCAGCATTTTGATTATATTAGATTAGGCCTACGTCATATCACAACAAATTATGTATTTTCATTTGTCTCTTTTCGTCTGAGATTAAGCAGATCATTTACAGAGCTTTTGAAACTGTAATTTGGTATTTCATTCCCTTATACATAATATTTGTTCTCACAATTCAAGAAGAAAATAAACTTTCTATAATTGAATTCATATGCTTACTCCTCTCTTACAAAATAAAATGATGGCAGTAATTGAATGCAATTTTTTGACCCCATAAATTTTTAACTCCATAAATGGTTAGACGGGTGTAGACTTTTATGACTCTTATTTGTTTACTGCAAAAAAGTTTGAGTCATTTGATTAAGACAAAGAGGCTTTGCAACTCTAATTTTGAACGTTTTAAATAAAAATGGTTGTAGGGAACAATAATTGTATTATAATATCTGATACTCACTGCTTGTAGAAAGTATTGTGCTGCTGTGATGACTGAATCAGGAGCTTTTCATATTAATATATATCCAGTTACACACCCACAAACTCTTTTGGATAAGTTATGCCACTTACTTTCAACAATGCTTTGAATAGTTTCACATCCACATATAATGAAGAAAATGCAGAATAATCACAGTAATCAGCACAAGCCTACTAGTCTGACATCATGATGTCACCCATATGAACAAAAAGAAATAGCATGTGATTGAGACAAAGTAGCCTACTGACAGTGATTATTATCTGGACCATATGCAAGCCTAAAAGCCAATATTTAAGGATTAAAGAAATGGACAAAATACTGTACAACAGAAATGATTTTCACTTATCAAATCATGGATGTGCTGGTTACTGCAGGGAGAAAATATATCAATATAAATCAATATAATCAATATAAGTAAAATGAATCAATATCAGTAAAAAAAAAAAAAAAATGTGTTCTTGTCATGGATTTATAATGCCAGCTGTTTATTTCAATTTGCAATACTTTTCTGCACAAATTTTGTTTCATTCTTTTTAGACACAGTTTATTTTTACCAAGCCAAAATCAAAGGATATTTAATCCTTAATATATTATTCTTATCTATATTTTACAACATTTGTTGTAAGATATTAAGATAAGATTTTAACGTAAGATTTTAACATAACATAATCGCACTTTCTTTTAATATAATATTCTAAATGATCCATTCATTAAGAATTGTTATATTTTTTAATATTATATTATATTTTTATTGTTATATTTATTTATTAGCAGCACTATTAATACTTTATGCCATTTATCCGTACACCCACTGAAAAGTATAAAGATAAAATCAAAGGTATTTCTAAAGTTAATATATTTATTTTTATCCAGAATTAGTTTCATTGTACAACATTTGTAAAAGTGATTAATCATTATGTGACTGTTTTAATTATTGATTTCCACACAAAATAATAATCATGCATTCTTTTAATATAACATTCTTTTAGTTGTTTTTATTATATTCATTTATTAAGAATTATAATATTATATTCATAAATATCATATTTAATGTATTGTTTGTAATTTTGCTTACTGCATTTTTTTCGTCTGTGTCATTTGAATCGAGTGATGGAAATTTGATCATAAATTTACAGTGGAAGTTCCAAGTGGGAAAACTGAGATTGTTTACATGTGCTTTCTCATTTGAATGCACTAATGGTTTCTTGCCTTCAATATACCCATAGATCACCTGCTATTTTGTCCAGAAGTAATTACCCAGTCCTCTGTTGGAGCATATGTGAGCACTGTGTATGCTGCTTATAGATTTCATTTTGTGAGGTTTCCCTCTGATTTCCCTGGCCTCAGTATGAGGTTATTATTGACTGGCATTATATGAAATGTCTCAGTCGATTTTTCAGCCCACTAATGCCTCGACCTGTGGAACTTCATCTGTCCTGCGAGACCTCTCTTAATGAGACTCGAATGCAAACCAAATCTCACCTCCAGCATTTGGAGAAGGTTGATGATTTCACTGCATATCCTAGTTGTCATGTATATCTGCCCAGTGCTTTTAGACTTCACCATCAAAGGGAGTCTTTATTATTCATGGCATGGTGAAGTAAGAGGTGGAAAAAGTGATTTTAAAAATGTGTGCTTTTCTTACATTAATTAAACATGGCTGTCAGCTGTGGGTCGACCACAGGTCTGGTTATCTCATTTTACATATACACCTAAACTGTCTTTCATCCCAGTCCAAGCCAAAGAAACGGTGTAGCCAAAGATATTGAGGCTGGACACTGGAGTTTTTTTTCACACAGAAATAATGATATGATATCTTTACTTGCTTTAACAAAATTGACAAGCTGGCTCTAGTGTACTGTATTTCACCTCCCTAATCTCAGTATTTCTCTTTCTCTCTCACACATGTAATCTATAACTCAGAAGAAGCAGAGTGTTTTGTGCTGACAACACCCTGACCCACAAAGCTCACGCTTTACGAGCTGCTCACTGACATGGATCACTTCATTCCGGAGTTATATAAACACGAGGAATGTGTGCACATGTGAATTCACAATATGAGTATAAATGCTTGATAAAATACTCTGACTCAACCATGCTGAACGGAATAAAAAGATACACTGTTAGGTGATTATATAAGATTAAAGGTGAAATGTGTGATTTCTGTGCCACTAGAGGCACCAAACAGAACTGTGGTGGTTCAAGCTTTGCATATTTATTAATATTTTTTGGACAATACAATTCAAAAATTCAACAAATAAATAAATAAACTGGACCCATTTTTATTGATTGCACCAATATATTGTTTACTGTAGGACTACAAAAGTGTTTTAAAAAACTAAATATCTAGTCTCACTTCGGCCATCCAAGATATAGATAAGTTTGTTTCTTTATTGGAACAGATTTGGAGAAATTTAGCATTATATCACTTGCTCATCAACAAATCCTCTGCAGTGAATGGGTGCCGTCAGAATGAGAGTCCAAACAGCTGCTAAAAACATCACAATAATCCACAAGTAATGCACACGACTCCAGTTCATCAGTTAATGTCTTGTAAGGTGAAAAGCTGCATGTTTATTTGAAACAAATCCACAAGGCATTTTAACTTTAATCTATCGCTTCTGGCCAAAATGCCCATCATATTCTCCATTATCCATAATAACACTTTCTCCAGTGAAAAAAACCCCCTGTTGCTCCTACATATTTGCTTAGAACTGTTTTTGTTCGTAGGACAACTTTTTCATTGGATAAAGCTATATGATGTAATTGAGCCGGATGCAATGGTTTGAAGTTAAAAATGTCTTTATGATTAATTTTTTTTTAAATTTATTTATTTGTTTTTAACAAACATGCATCTTTTTATCAGCTCTTCAAACTCTAGAGTTTTATCAGCTGTTTGGACTCTCATTCTGACAGCACCCATTCACTGCATAGAAGAGGATACTCTGGTGAGCAAGTGATGGAATGCTAAATGATTCCAAATCTGTCTAAATGAAGAAACAAACTCATCTACATCTGAGGCTGAGTAAATTCTCAGCAAATTTTAATTTTTAGGTGAACTATTCCATTAACTGTTTCTCTTCAGCAAGTACATTAAAATAGCATCTATTCAAGTCCATATGGAATTTTCCCATACGTAATATGAAAATGAATGGCATACATGTACATATAATCTGTATATATGCATATTTACAGGCTGTATTTTTCTCTGTGCTCCCCAAATCACCTCACAGTATGAGCAAAAAAACGACGTATGTGGACTGAGAGATGTAATTGAATGTGCCATGTCAAGCCTGAGGTAGAGAGCAAATGTTATGTAGCAAAGCAGAGCGAGAGAAAGAATGAGAGCAAGGCTCTAAAGGGACTTCAACAATATTTTCCTTGTGCGTTTATAGCCGCATTCCGGTAACACATGCATCTTCTGAAAGTTATTTTGGAAAGGCACTGTATTGAATTATTCTGGACTTGCTCTGCCTGAAACTTTATACACTTTGAAATGACCTATATGCGCATAGGCACTGTAATGATTAGCTGTGCAGCCCCTTTATTCTGGCATATACATGCGATACATGCTCACTTTCCTTATTTCCATCTGGATTTCAGCCAAGACTGCACTGAGTGTAGCACATGTAAAGAAACATAAAGACTTTCTGCCACACAGAGCCTGTATGCACTTTAAACTGCACTTTAAAACATACGAGAGACATTAGCATAAATTAGTGTGCTAGCGTTAGCTGGCTTATCCTTTAACCTGAAATTACACTTATAATGTTGTACAGGAAGACCTAATAAATGTGGGCCAGCAATTAGAGGTTATCTTCAAAAGCTGCATAAAAAGTTTAAAGCTTCTTCTCTTGAGGCAATCCAGACCTTCAGTGGGTTAAGAACATTAGTAGGTATGTGGTAGCTCCTATATTATATTATATTATATTATATTATATTATATTATATTATATTATATTATATTATATTATATTATATTATATTATATTATATTATATTATATTATATTATATTATATTATATTATATTATATTATATTATATTATGTTATATTATATTATATTATATTATATTATATTATATTATATTATATGCTTCAAAGGTATGGGGTCAAATACATGCTTATCAAGTCAGCATTTATTTGAACAAAAATACAGTAAAAACAGTAGACTAATACTGTGAAACATTACAATTTAAACTAATTTTAAACTAAACTTTTTATCATTTTAATATGCTGATTTGGCATGTTAGAAAACGGTTGGGCTGCTTAATATTTTTGCTGAAACCATGAAACATTTAATTTTTTCAAATAAGGAGAAAATAAATTAATATGAATAAATAATGGAAAATAATGACTATGTTTGTTAGTCTAGGAGTCTTTGAAAGCATATTTTCAGCATGCAGTGTGTAAATCTGTGGATATTTTTCTCTTTCCTTTGCTCAAATATTTAGGAAAGCTATCAAACATTAAATATCTTGTTTTTATTTCACTGCGCCATAGCCAGTAGAACCTATTTGTTGACTTTTAGTTGCTATATACAGTATATCAGGAACAATAGTATCATTTTCAAATGATAAAACCCAGATACAGAATCAATGAGCCCAAGCAGAAACCCTTGGAGTGCTTCTCCATTTGCCTTACAAAATGAACAAAGTGTCACTTTTTGAAGATTATTCATCATCTAATGATATTCGACCTAACTATTTTTTTAACCAAATCACCATTGTTATTTAATGTAGATTAAGGGATCTTCCACTGGGGCAGAAGTGTGGCCACTGATCAGAGTGATGATGTTTACGATCCCTGGTTTCTTTTCCACAAACATGCTTCATTATATGCATTTGATTCAGTGTGGCCTATATGTGTGTGTCACACCTAGAATCTCCCCTACCATTGCAAATTTTGCATTTAAAGGGTACAAAGTCCTCGTCTTGAATAATCACATTCAGCTTTTTGTGCCTAACCTACAGGCCAGTCAGGGTTGTGGGCCTACTGTAATTCATTCACCCACTCATGCCTCAAAAGAGGAGGAAAGGATATAAATGGAGTATAATTTTTTAGGTAATGTTGTTATTGAAACTGATCACACCAGAATGGAGTTCATCCTTCCACATCACTTTCAAAGCATTCCTGCAGTCTCAGTGGAAGCTGACACTGAACCATATAAAGAGATACTGGGGCCACACTGCATGGTATGTTTTGGAGCTGTTCCAGGTTCTTCAGGAGCTTGGTGGTTTCATAGAAACACGTGTAGAACAGGAGGTGCTCTTATAAAGCTGTGATTTACTGAATCTGTACAGGAAGCCCCACAAAGTGGGTGGTGAGGAGCCCTAAAGCCAAAGTTGAATTGATATAAGCAGATTTAAAGGAACTGTTTACCCTGAAAAATGAACATTCTGTCAACATTTACATGCAGTGCAGGAACAAATTACACATTTCATTTTTCATTGATATCGATGACAAAAGTACAAAGCAAAACATCAAATGTGAGCATGAATAAATTAATACATGAATAACATGAAAAACCTGAGTTGATTATCAAAGAAATATGCTAAACAGAGAATGTCACATGACTGCATAAACTCTCAGAAGAAAAAGCTTTTGATACGGTACTATTACAAACATTTATTAATATGTACTTATCTTTAAGTTACAAATATGTGCTCTTTAGCTTTTGTACTTCAGGGTATAGCTCCAGTGACAACTTTAAACTTTTTGTTTTCATAGAAGAAAAATATTATTCTATTTTTCTGTGCACATACACATACTGCTGCCAAGGTCACAAATTTCCCATCTAGGTATTTACCATTCCTCTTCAAACAGTAAGATCAAGCATAGTCAAGGACAGCAGTTGAATTAAAACAGAACAAAAGACTTTTATTCATCTTGTTTGTTGAGTGTAGCCTATCAAGGCTGATTCCCACGTCCATCCATGCTTTGAGTGAACGTTTATTTATAATACAGCGCACATCGCTGTGAAGGGACCATTTGGGTTTAATAGAAAAGTTTTGCATGCACCTCTTTTCATCTAGTTGCCAATGAATTCCAATAGGGATTTTTTTTTTAAACTGCTTTGAAAATGACTTTCAAAGAAGGATGTATTTTCAGATTTTACAGTGAAACATTTCAAGTTAATCCATAAATCAAACTGGACTTTTTTGTAAAAAAAAAAGCTAATTCTTTTAATCCACCCACTGAAGAGCTTTAGGGGATCATATTCTGACCAAAGGATGTTTGAAGGTTTTTATGGTACTTTCCAGCAATTGGATAGCACTTAAAGTGCATTCATGTTAAGCTAATGAACAGGATTGCAGCCATAGAGAAAGACAAACTGAAAGAATAAGACAGATGATGAGCAAAGACGGAGAGATTTGGGCTTCAAATTGTGCTCTGGTCAGCTGGTTGCGTTTAGTAAATAAAAAGTATGCAGGAAAAGTGAGTCTGACATCACTAAATTAATGTGTTTACTTGGACGCTCTAAATAACTATTACATCAATGTTATATATATTATTTAAATTTGCCACATTACACTTAATGAAAAAGTTGTTTACTCAGTTTTCACTCTTGTGTTGATATTGTATATAACCACACTTGGAATAATAACTAATAATAATCATGTTGCCTGATAAATGATTCAAACATGCACTCAGTATTTATTTTAATTTGATTAGCTTGTTGATATAATTCACACTTAAACCTGATATGAATGTTACACTCAGTTTAGTCAAAAGAAGAAAGAAAAAGAAAGAAGATGATACAAAATTGGTCACAAGTTTTATTTTTATTCTTCTTTCCATCTCTCTGAGGTCAATAGGTCATTATAGCTGAACTAGTGAACATCAAGGCATGCCTTGCAAAATCTGTATAGGATATATAAGTTTTTCTTTTTGACATTTACAGTATATACAGCTTAAAAGGATAATTCCCCAAATAAAAAATCTCTTGTCAAGCAAACACAGTTGAGCTTCAGTTTACCATATTTGATGTGCTTTTTGTATGTTTATCCAACCCAACCTCACAGCAATTTGTACATATTTTACGAGGTGGCTTGTACGAATTTGCCAAATCGTAAATATTTTAAGAGTTGCACAATTTGTATGAATTTGTACGAATGACCTGCACCTAACCCCGCGCCTAAACCTAACCGACACTGGGGTTTAGACAAATCGTATAAAATTGTACGAGTGAGGTCGTATGAATTAGCCACCTCGTAAAATACGTACAAATTGGCGTGAGATAGCAATGATTTATCAGTGTTTAAATTTGAATAAAATTGTAAATTAAAACTGTTCAACATTTAAAACAATCCTGTCTCTTCAGAAGGCTTTGATTAAGCCACTCGATTCATATGGATTACTTTTCTGATGTCTAATGTTTTTGCTTCATGAAGCTTGAAAAATTTGGTTGTGTGGACTGTCAAAACTGCTTCATTTACAACAGTGAGTGCAAGCTAGATTCAAGTGATTATTACGTTTTGAATATGGATATTTATCGTGCGAGACACTTTTTTTTTGATGTATGGACACTTTTTATTTAAAATCTTTTGGACTGAAGCAATGCAACATCTGCTGATTGCAATGTTGCAATCAGACATGGGGACTTGTGACTTGGTGACTTGGACTCGAGTCGACACGAGTCGCTATTTTTATGACTTGTGACTTGACTTGACAAAAAATAAAATACTTGAGACTTGACTCGGACTTGGAAGTTAAAGACTCGGGACTTGACTTGACTTGAGACACGATGACTTGAATGACTTGAGTGTTAATCACATTATGTTTTCAGTTTGAATATAAAATATATAAATTATTTTTTTTTAAATAAAATTGATTACTCAGCTGGAGCGCAGGCTGAGAATCGCGTTGTCATGACTGGACCAGGACACTATCATCAGTCATGCCCTCTCTACCTTACGCAAACCACGCCCACTTAGATCAGATAACACATCACATCAACATCTCAGCTTGAGGGGTACCGAGGGTCATCTCTTTTGTCGTCAATAATTCGCGCCTAAAAACGCGTGGAAATCGCTAGTTGCGCCGCTTTCTCCTTTCCAAATAGCGACTCGTGTCGACTCGAGTCCAAGTCACCAAGTCACAAGTCCCCATGTCTGATTGCAACATTGCAATCAGCAGATGTTGCATTGCTTCAGTCCAAAAGATTTTAAATAAAAAGTGTCCATACATCAAAAAAAAAGTGTCTCGCACGATAAATATCCATATTCAAAACGTAATAATCACTTGAATCTAGCTTGCACTCACTGTTGTAAATGAAGCAGTTTTGACAGTCCACACAACCAAATTTTTCAAGCTTCATGAAGCAAAAACATTAGACATCAGAAAAGTAATCCATATGAATCGAGTGGCTTAATCAAAGCCTTCTGAAGAGACAGTTGCGCCCCTGAGGCGTCGAGCGTGTCTCACCGCGTGCGCGTCGCGACCGCGTTGCTTCCATTATGAGCGCGCATACCGGTGGCGCATACATGGTTGGATAGGCCACATCGTGCTCGGCTTGCAGACAAGACTCTCGAATCTTATATTTTGCAAGTGCAATACCTTGTAATAGAGGCAATACCTTGTAATAGAGGTAATGACTTACGGATGTACTCTGAGAGAGAGATTGTGTTTGTGTGTGTGAGAGAGAGAGAGACACACTCGTGCTTCACCTGATGAAGGAAACCCAAACTGAGTCTGACTCCAATCACAACCCCAACATTCAGAAACTAATTGACAAAAATCTGAAGTATAATTATGATGAAAAATGAAAAAATGAATTTGAGCTCCAAACCAAACTCCAGTGTTATTCGGCCCTAAACAGAACCACAAAACTGGCAAATTACTTATCACTAAAGCAATTAAAAGAAAGACAAATCCTTTCAAAATATCGACTCCGTGATCATGATTTGGAAATAGAGATTGGTAGACATAAAAGATCCTGGCTACCGAGAGAAGAGAGGCAAACACTGTGAGCTGAATCAAACAGAGGATGAGAAACACTTCCTTCTTGTCTGTCCCAAATTCAGAACTACAAGAGAAACATTCTTCTCACAGTTTGAAGCTTTGAATCGTTCATTCTTGTCTCTAAATGACTCAGAGAAACTACTCTATATACTTGGAGAGAATGAGACGGCAGTCACAATAGCTGCTAAATATTTATACACCATACACACCATACGAAAGGGATAATTTATTATATTCAACTGTTTTATTTGATATTCTTAATTGTATATAATTACTATTATTAATATTAGAAATATCTGCTGCTGCTATTTTTATTGTATTTTATTGTAATCATATTTTATTCTGTATCTAAATGCTAAATTTGGCAATACTGTAACTCAAATGTCATGCCAATAAAGCAACTTGAACTTGAGAGAGAGAGAGAGAGAGAGAGAGAGAGAGAGGAGAAATGTAAGAAAGTTTAATGTTGTATGTAAACTGTGTTTGAGGGGAAGTTGTGGCCTAATGGTTAGAGAGTCGGACTCCCAATCGAAGGGTTGTGAGTTCGAGTCTCGGGCCGGCAGGAATTGTGGGTGGGGGGAGTGCATGTACAGTTCTCTCTCCACCTTCAATACCACGACTTAGGTGCCCTTGAGCAAGGCATCGAACCCCCAACTGCTCCCTGGGCGCCGCAGCATAAATGGCTGCCCACTGCTCTGGGTGTGTGTTCACAGTGTGTGTGTGTGTGTTCACTGCTCTGTGTGTGTGCATTTCGGATGGGTTAAATGCAGAGAACAAATTCTGAGTATGGGTCACCATACTTGGCTGAATGTCATGTCATGTCACGTCACATCGTTTGAGAGAGAGAGAGAGAGAGGGGGGTGTTCAGAGAGGAGTCTGTTGGATGTTTAGCTGTTATTTGTTTTATGGACTCAATGTTGAAAATGTAAAACATTTCTGTTGGCAGAAGTGAAAAATAAATTATTTTATGAAGTTGATTTTGTTTGATTCCATGATGTATTTTACTGAACATGAGTATTTACAATGCAAATCCAAATTATTTTAATTTACTGTTACTTATATATTGTCTTTTAACTTTATTAAGATCAGATTCTGCAGGTAAAATTACAATAATAAGGTGACTTGACTTGGACTTGACTTGACTTACTACAGGACTTGACTTGACTTGACTTGACATAACTTGTGACTTGACTTGACTTGACTTGCCCAAGAAAAAAATACTTGGGACTTACTTGAGACTTGAAGGTTAAGACTTGAGACTTACTTGAGACTTGCACATGTGTGACTTGGTCCCATCTCTGGTTGCAATGATAGATCGCATTTTATGATTTAGATTTTATGTAACTCCGACTGGATTCGTCCGAAAGATGAAAGTCATATGCACATAGGATGCTTCGAGGGTGAGTAAAAAGAAGCCTAATTTTCATTTTTGGGTGAACTAACTCTTTAAGTCTGATGTTGATATATGTGATGCTTGCCACTAACCAAGTTACAATAGTTACAATCAGTACAAATGTAGGCTTTTAAATACTGTTTTTAGATGCCAAATCCAGCTAGAAACTAGAACAAATAAACATGCATTGGTGAAACCTGATTTGAACGTTCACAATGGGATTGTGTGGGGAAATGGTTCATTCTGCTGTAGGTCAGCTTATAAATAACATAATAAACACATTCCATAATGAAACAGAATGAAAAATAATCATTTGACTGACATATTGCATGTTATGCCAATGTGTTTATCATGTGTTCATCAGCTGAGAGCGATGAAGGGGGTTGGGAGAGAAGAATGTAGATAGTTTGCCCTCTGCAACAGGGGTTGCTTGCGGGAAGGCATGGGAAGGCAGATGGATTCAAATGAAAAGGAGAAACAGGGGTCACAGTCACTGTGCATCATCCACCAAGACTTAAATGATGTGTTCTGGCAGGGACGTTTGTGGTAGAAAGCCAGCAGTGAGAAAGTCTCAGGTCAGAGAGGATTTGACTGGCAAAATGAGAGAGACAGAGAGAGGGAGAGCGAGAGAGAGAGAGAGAGAGAGAGAGAGAGAGAATGTTGTTGTAAGTTGCACACCCAAATATCCAACTCTGCTTCCACATCAGGTGTATGCCTTCCTTACTTCCTTTCTGAAGCAGGAAGGTGCAATACTGAATTGAAGCAATTTTTTGTCACACAAGTACATTGAGGTTAAGGTCTCAGCTGGCACAGGCCAACGAGAGGGACATCAGATTTTCGCTGGAGCCAAACAGCATTTACTTAGCACTTCAAATTTGCTCATGATTATTTCAGGAGTGAAATCGGGTTAGACACGTTACATCACCATTCAAAGATCCCAGATGCAGCAGGCTGGCACGGCGTGAACACAGCGGGCGTCTGATAGCTCCACTGACGATTGGAGGAGAAGTTGCACTATTTAAGCTTAAAAGCACTCTTTTTCCTGTCCCATCCAGGCCATTGGTTGGCATCTCCAGGGAGAAGGAGTACTTTGAATGTTATTTTTAGGATCAGAGAGCTCATTTGCTTTTCCCAAGGTGAACAGCGAAGCCCATCTGATCCCGACGACGGCCCTCCACGTGTCAGGCTCTAACACTCTGTAAGACAAACACATGAAGAAAAAATATCCTGTATGACTATGGACATAAGTGACAGAGGTGAAGAAAAATAGAGTGTAATTGAATTGGGACTTACGTTATTTAAAAACACAAACATTTGCAAAGAAAAATTAATGGAATGGTTGATCGTGACAGTATTGACATTGATAACAATAATTCTATGACTCGATACTGATACAGATATAGGAAAACAAACACACAAAAAAAATATGACTTGATATTATATATGTAAATTATAATATAACAACATTATGTATTACACATAATAGTAGAGAAAACTGCTGTTACTGCATGTTACATCTGCACATGTATTATGAACAATATATTTGTGATAGCCATAACTTCATAAATATATAGACACTATAAACAGCGTTTCGGAAAATATGGCACATTTTTTTTAGGACAACAGACATGGTAGGCAGGTTGAACCAGAATAACAAGGATTTATATGGGATGAGTCCTTATGCTAGGCTAAATTACTACACAAACCAACACTTCTGGCAAACAGGTTACCCAAGAGTGTAGGAAACAAATTCCTATCTTTTTAAACAGCAAGTCTGAAACATAACAAATACAAAACTACTCTGTAAATCTTTTAGGCTGATGATTTATGACTCAGGCCCAGTACAGTGATTCTGAAGATGTTTTCAATGAATTGCAATTACAGTCAACTAGGTTCACATGCTGACTGTAACCATTTATAAAGTCTAGGCGAGATTATTGATACATGTCTATGTTTGTATGCATTTATTTATCGCAGCATTTGGAAGATATATAACACGCGAGGCGTTTAATGAAAATCATGTTAGGTTTGTAGATATTGTTTTTCTCTAAATGACGGACTTTAGGACCTGGTGACGGACGCAATGAGGATTCCCTTCAAAAGTCCGATGGGAAATAGTGCGCATGAGCACACGTTACATTGATCTCTAGTTGAGAGCAGGCAGAACAGGATGAAATGTATCAAAACAGACGTCAACGCTGTACCTGTTTAAAGGAGCCGTGAACCAGGAGGAAGCTTTCACCGACAATTCAGGAATTCTACGTAGAAGTGTTTTAGACAAAAAAATAACTATTTTGGAAACTGTTTAAGACTTAAAGAAGTGTAGTTAAAGAGGTTTATGAAATTAAAACACAAGCAGATGAGCGCAACCAAGAGGATTAAAGGCAAACATGTTAAGAAAATGAGGAAAACAATACAGGCTAATTAGAGAAGAGCTCGGAGTGGGAATTTCATTCGGTGAACAGCCGGACAATGGCTTTAGTTTGTTTTTCTTTCTTTTTTTGGGCTGCGAAGAAGCTGCATTCATGACCGAGGAGACGGAAAAGAAACTTTACCGCGTGTGCGTGGGATATTTCATTCTATGAAACTATTGCGTTTTCTTGTCTGTCAGCGGAACCACCTGTTTCTAGACGGATTTTGTTGATTCATCATGTCCAAAGTGGTACAGAAAAAGAATCACTGGACCACCAAAGTTAACGATTGCTCGATCTGTAAAGACGCCCGCGGCGAGCTGAACGTGCAGCTCCTCGGCGGAGCGGAGAATGGGGAGTTCGCCTACATCGGACCCGTTAACGGGAATGCCGTACAGTACAGACATGGGAAAGTGTCCGAGGGGGAATTACTGCTGGAAGTGGAGACGCTCTCTGTCTCTGGATTGCCGCTGTATGATGTGTTGACAGTGATCAAGAACTGCAAGGGACCAATAAGGTTGAAAACTGTGAGGCAAGGTAAGAAGAGTGCTCTATTCTCACTTTTCTTTTTCCCATGTGATGTATTTCCTGTAAACAAATCAATAAGGAATTGTTTCCCCACGTAACAGCTATGCCTGAAAATAGTGCATAATGCTTGGACAAGTAGTGATAGGCCTATTATTTATGTATCCTACTTTTTTTTAAATTAATGAAATAATTAATTGAATCCATACAGTAGGCCTAGTGATTTTTAAGTGTCTGTTAACTGAAATGATGATTTTTATTTATTTTTTAATTTATTTAATAATTAATATTTGTTTTAACTATAAATGCTTTCCTTAACCTCATTAGACTACAAAAATAATGGGCAACATTTATTTATTTGTTGTGTTTATGTTTGTGTGTGTGTGTGTGTGTGTGTATATACATATATATATATATATATATATATATATATATATATATATATATATATATATATATATATGCATACATACGTAAATACATAATATTTATTTATTTAGTAATTTTTCTGTTGTTGCATGGTTGTCAAATTTCACAGACAAGACAAAATTTTCATGGGTCAGTTCACAGGAGATGGGTTGTGCATCCCTGAAAAAAGAGCCCCAGCAGCAGTACTTTTATATTTTTATGTTATTACAGTAATTTTTGAAAATTTATTTTCATCTTTTTTCCTGATGTCATATAATGAGTTGATGAGTAATGAGTGAATGAATCTCTGTTCTGAAGCATTGTGAAACTAATCTGCCTTTAGGTTAAGTCAAGTTGAAATAAGTGCAACTTGACAAAATCCATTTCACGGAAGGTCAGATATGCTGAAGACCCTTTTCAGACGCTCTTTGATTAGTTTAAAGCATTACTTACTAAATAAAATCACATGTGAGACCATTTGTTGCATTTCTAAGCGCATTCGTCATTTATTTGACTTTATTCCTTTATGAGGAGTTGATGAGTGAGCTTTTATTCCCAGGTAAAGGCACTACAAACTGTCCATTGTACTGAAGCTGTGGTGACTCCCCACAGGGCTCTGCCTCATCACATGGTTTGAGTTATGCTTCTCTCCCCGCTCTGTATGCTTCTGCCTGTTTTATCAAATGACTTCAGACAATATCAGGAAACCAGCCAATCAACTCGGACAGCATTCCCAGAGCACTACTGGGCCCAGCTCCAGCTCTCTCTCGCTCTCATACACACTTCATATACATTCTGGTGTTGAGTTTCACCATTTATAATCTATCATGCTGTCTGAGAATTTTTTGTTGTAACCAGCCTTAATTATGAAAATGTTTTTGGCAACAAATGCCATCTGTGTTTCTGAGTTTGTTAACAAAGTCTTAATTTTTTTCGTCTTGAACAAGCTGGTGATCTCAAACCCCCCTTGCTTTAGACTTGTAAGATGAATTATTGATATGAAATGCATTAAGCTGAGCTTGAAATGCATTTCTCATGGTTCAAGACTCTGTACGCTCTTGTTCATACAAGAACCTGTGGGTCTTCACACTAGTCATGGCCTTTTTCATATATATAATAATGAGCACACAGCCCGTCCATAACCTTCGGCACAGTTAATACAGAGCACAACAAATTCACTCATTAATCTTCATTGATTTTTACATTAAGACTCTCAGTCCTGTGGTGACCCTACTAACAGTCTGTGCCCTGGCAGCTTTCTCTGGAGGTAATGTGTAATAGGAATACCTTTCAACACTGTTGTATTGATTGATGGAATAAGCCTCTTACTCTTCAGCTGAGAAAAAAAGTGTTATTGGTGATGTCAGCAGAGTTGTGGCTCTTAGAGCTGAAAGTTTCATGGGATGGCAGTTTTGAGGAAAATTTATGGCTCAATGACATGATACTCATTATTTTGTTTAATGTATTAATTTACTCAAAATGCAATTTGTGCATACAAAGACATGAATATGTCTTCTATGAAGAACATTTTTAAAACTTATGAGTTAAAATATATGACCTTTTCACTTTTTTTCACCAAATTCATCAAGTGTAGTGTTACAGTACATCACTTACTCACTAATGGATCCTCTGCATTGAATGGGTGCCATAAGAATGACAGTACAAACAGCTGATTAAAACATTACAGTATTCCACACGACTCTAGTCCATCAATCAATGTATTGAAACATGCAAAGCTGTGGGTAATAAACAAATAAATCAAGATGTTTTTGATGAGCCCTCTATCTATAATTAAGTTTTCTTGAGTGAAAATTTGTCTTGTCTGAATTAGAAGAGAAATGTGCACACATTGTTTCACTTGTAAACTGCGCTTAGTCATTTTAAAGAAATATGTCCGCTGGTTTTTAATGTGAGAGGGCAATTGAAGATGGACTTTTCAACTGGAGGAAGCCTTATTAGATTCATATTTTGGCCAGAAGTGATGGATTAATGCCTTGCGGATTATTGTTATGTTTTTAGCACACTGTTTGGACTCTTATACTGATGGCACCCATTCACTGCAGAGGATCCATCGGTGAACAAGTGATGAACAAACAAACTCCTCTACATCTTGCCCAGACTGTATGTTCACTTGATATCATGATGCATTTCACAACAGGACTATTTATCCTGTATCAGATTACTCTAAACAAATGCTGATCCTAGATCAGTTTCCCACTCTGTGCTTTCTGAAAAGGGTAGATTGACACACTGCTCTACATCTCTCTCTGTCTGGGTGCTTCTGTGTGGGATTTGACATCGGGCTGGATTAGGCTATGCCTGGCGAGAAAATGCATGTGTATTTTGCATGTCCACAGCCTCTTTTTGCACAGGGATAATGCTTATCTACCCTAAACCAATAAAAAAGGGGACTGTGAAATGCCATTAAGCCATTGGTCAGGGGTTGCCATGAAGTTATTTAGTATCTGGATCACATCAGGCTGACGAAGCTGTGCCCTTACTTTTGCTTGTTTGAATAGTCAAATTTCAGCCCTGCAGCATTTCACATTGTATATCAAACACCATTCCATTTCATACATGCATATATTTTTATATGGCCGGCTGATAGATTTACTGCGCTGTAAATTAGTTGATGCGGGGGATGCAGGACTCATGTGGAAGTGTTTATTTCCTTTTCCTGAGTTCGGTTTAAACATCTGTGTTGTTCAGGAGAAAGAGAGGAACACAGTCTGCTTCCTATCACGGTTGGTGAGTCAGGACAACTTAAAACAATGAGGAAAGCTACCCGTTCTTTCAGTGCTCCAAAAAAGGGAACACCAATAAAGGAGTGAATGAATGAACAAATGATCTCAACCACATGTTTTTGCATACACCTGTGGTTATGCAAGTGAAATTTGTGTACACTCCGGTGTAACTTTTTTAGGACGTAACACATAATACTTTTAAGGTGTATGAGAATTTTTATTGTAAAAATAACTAGCATTTTAGTTCAAGTTTCATGTTCAGTTTTGTTGGTCATGAGATTTTTAATGACTTTTAGGTTTAACTTAGTATTGTGGCTGTCAGTCAGAGGATCACAGATTGACTGAAGTATTTGTTAACAAATCAGTAGGCCTATATAAAATAAAACAATCGTTTTTATTAAACACACTGTTCTAAAAAGTATTGGAGTCACAAAATAAATAATGGTTTATTAATTTAATACCAATGCTACCAGCAAGCAAGAATGTATTTGTGTTGGACAATGGGTGACCTTTAAGTCAAAAAGGTCGAGAACCACAGATTAATCTTAAGCAAATTGTGGATCAAATGTTGGCTCTAGAGATGTATCTTTTAGATGGTTTCTGAAGTTAGAGAGGGATCCAGCTGTTCTGATAGAGTTCAGATCATGCCTCTATTGAGGAATGATAATTTAATCTCAAGAAAGTGGTCACTCACAGACCACAACCTAGAGATACCAGGACTAAGGAGTTTTACTCCAAGAAAACCAGACCTTTTCTGTCGAAGCATGATATTGTGGAGCACAAATATTTATGACTGATTTTTTTTCTTTTTGTGATGTGGTCAGTTAAGTTCATTGACCTGGATGCCATTATCACCGAAAGTTAAAAATACTTAAACCCCCGAACTCTGTACCTTTCATTGGTGAGCTTAAACTTGACACAGAACACATAAAAAGTGGTTTAATATGATAATGTTGGTATCACCAAAGGGTAATAGAGGTTTTTATATAAATCAACAGGTCCTTCTGCTCACTCAAACATTGACATTTTTATTAATATAAGTGGTAAGGGGAATTGGTTACACTGGTGTTTGTACAGTATGACCGTTCCAAGGTAAAAGCACATTTCCCCTCAAACTACATCATGTGTATCCACAGGGAAAGCTTCTGTCTAACTGGGCTAATAGAGTCTTGTGACTTACTGCTGCTGGCAGGACATAACTGACCTGTGGTGGATGGCGTACAGAATTTTGAATTCGCTGATCAAATCAGATGTTGCTGTGTCAGTATCATAGAGTAATTTCAAGTGGACACATACTCGTGATGTGGCCCTCTGCGATCAGACTCACAAAACGTTATACAAAGCTAACCTACACTGTCTTATACATGACAGTGATGCATGTTTCTTATAAATGTTCCACCTCAGAGTACAAAAAGTACAATTATTTCACAGAATTCTGACTACTTCAAACAAATGTGTCTACTTTTTATAATCGCAGCAGACTTTATATTTTACAATTGTAATGTTTTTTTCCCCATCAAATCTGTATATATTTATATTTCATATATTACCATGTACTTCACTTTAACAACTTCAATTCCTATTTTAAACTTTAATCGGACAATTAACAGTTACATTTTTTACTCTGAGGCGGAAATGTGCTTTTGTAGTTTCCTTCCTGTTATAAGAGTGTGGAAGGGTTGGAGATTTATAGTGATTGCTTCCATTCAAGCCCAGGTTGCCGAAGAGATGAGCAAACATTCAGCTGAATGTCAGATACTCAGGGCTGGTGTGTGTTCAGTGATGTCAACAGCTCACCGGTCTCAATAGAGGTTTCTGGGAAGGCTCGGGTGGCTCTTTAGATAAAACTCCTTTGTCTTTGTTTTGCTGGTCACATTTCTCAAGATCTCACATGTAAATACTCAAACATTAATACTGAAGCAAAAGCCTGTGAAATCTAATATCTCTTTTCTCTCGTTCTTTTATTAGCCAGTAACTTTCTCTCTATGTTCTGCTGTTGTTTTCTTCTTTCAGTTTAATCTGAGCAGCACTTTTTTATTGGTAAAATAGAAATCGCAATCCTAATCGTAATGCTTTTGTCACTTTTCGGTTAGTGATGCTGCCCCACATTTCACAACATCAGTCAAAGTGTCCAGCAAGCCTTACGAGTTTGGTTAGTGCTTTTTTTTGTTTATGTTTCCGGGCCAGTTTTCCATTCGTAAGTCTTTTATTAGGCACAGTCTGTCTGTTGATTGTCAACCAGTCACACATGAACTGAAAGGATGTGAAAGATTTGTGATTTCTGAATCAGCAGATGCTTTGAAAGGCAAACAAGCCTGTGGTGAGTGATGGCTGTTAGAACATTGCGCTTCTGCTTTATGGCTGAATAAATCAGCATCTGTCAGTTGTGAATCCCTGAATCAGTTTCAAAAGTTGTGCATGGGTTTCGTCAGTTTATATTAGGCAGATTGATAGCTGAAATCTGGCCTATATTGCTGTCATTAAGACACATGGAACTCTTGGATGTTAAGAGTGAGAATTGTACAAATTAAATGATTATGATACAGATTCATATTCAGTGAATGGTTGTTTTTTCTGATTTTGAGGAAGAAAGAATGCTTAATAATTTTTATAACATTCCCAATGTCTTGATTCTAAGCATTGCTCTGGGTCACAAACTTTGACATTGATGAAACTTGGAAAAAACCTGGAGAATATCTCCTTCAGATAATATTATACTAAGTGACATCTGTGGAGAGAGACAAAAGTTAGCACAGGAAAACACGATTTGATAGTTCCTCCTGCAGGGAGAAACGCTGCAGAAACATAGTTGGGTGCATCAGATGTTCTGATCAGCCATGCATATCCTCAGCTTTGCTGTTGTTGCCCTCTTTTCTCAATGGTTTTCATAGCAGTCTCTCAAACAAACACTAAATTGAACTTAACCTCGGGATAATCCTGGCCTTTTTCCGAATCGTAAGCGGTTACCTATATTATAAAGGACACCAATTAGCAGTTTGTGGTTCATGTATACAAACACTGCATTTTCTTTGTCTGGCTGAGAATTTTAGCGAATGATTTCTTAATTCTGTAGAAAACACTATCATTGGGACTATTGGGGGAAAATACTGTTGCTTGACATTTACAGTAAATGTTTTTGTAGTGCACATGACTTATTTAATTTTGTAGCATTCAAGCCATATTGACTATGGAAACTGTTAGATTTGATTGTCTGGATTATGTTGGGAAAGCAGTGTTCCGGCTGGACCTCTTCGAACTCTAATTGAATACCCCTGTTATATTCGGTTGGATTATGCTTCATCATCCCAGGGTCTCTGGAGATGTTGCCGTGTGTCCAGCACGATGTGTTTTTCCAGCACAGTTCTGTTCAGCCGAAGCCCAAGGGTCTGAATACTACACAGATCTCATTAAAGAAGAGGCCTTTTCTTTTTCCGTCTTTGCTCGTATGGCCTTATTATGAAAAGAGAAATGGCAAGAAAAGGAGTATGGGGTGTCTCACAGAGCGTTTTGAGGGGGTCAGACTAGTTCAGGAGGATTTAGACAGGCTTTTATTGTCAACAATAGCAGACAGGCTACACATTGCCACCCCTGGGCATCCTTTTTTGGTGCCTTCTTTTTTCTGCTTTTCATCGAAGAAAGCCATGCTTGAGCTAATCACCATGCTCCTGCTCTTTTCAAGTACTTTTCATTGCAAAATGCATTATCCCAGAGATTTAAAATGTAAATTCATGCATGTCTGTGTTAAAGTTGAAGTACTAAAATTACTAAAACTGAAATTAAAATAAAACTAAACTAAAATAGTCACTAAAATTCTAATGAAAACTAAAAAATATGAAAGCTAATTCCAAATTTGACTAGATAGGATGTCAATAATACAAAGAAGCATTGGTGTCTAAATATTTTGGCATGGACCTTGTTTGAAAAGGAATTTAGTTCAGAGACGGACTAATGTTTCAGCAGGAGGTACTTAAACACCCACCCAAACACATGTACACCCACCCGTGGAAGGATGCACCCCACTTTCAAAAGGGAAAACGAATCAAGCAATTAAATTTAATAACCATGTGTTAGTATTTACAGAAGGAAGTCAGAATCTCTCCCACAACAAACCCTCCTGGAACATTCCGCCTCTGATATAAATAACTTTTTCTGCACATTTCAGTTATTAAATCAAAGAAATCCAGCACTGTGATCTCTTCGTTTGCTGCTTGTCAGTTATTCTGGTTTTAATTCATTTCTCACACACTAACGTGCTGTTCTTGCTTTCTAAATGAATCAAATCTTCAGTCTGAACGGCTAAAAGCTCCAGCTGCAAAATAACCGGCATGATTCGAAACACTTGTGGTTCTGAATGTAATGATGACTGAAGCGTGTTGATGCGTAAACCATCCCAATGCCTTCTGTTAGCATGTTTATGGTGGGACGGGGGTGCGTTTGACAGTATGCAGCTGAGGTGAGGCTTCCATATGTTTACAGTAGGATCAATCCTGACAGCGAGGGCCACTGTACGTGACATCCGCTGTCATTGTTTCCCATCTTTGTTGTCTATGAAATGAGGGACGTGTGCGATCTTGTACTAATGTTGGATTCTGTGCAGGTTTTTTTTTGTGTGTGTCTTATATTGCTGTGTGTGTGTTTGAGAAAGAGTCATACTTCTCATCAACACCTTTTTAATTGCTTTCTTTCACTGTGCATTGTCATTAATTAATCTTCACATGCTTTTCTGTTGTGTCTCTAGCTGTCTTTCTCGCCATGGTTACCCAAGTCATGGTGCTGTGGTGTTTATGTGACTGTGTGAGCACAGTTCCCTCCCAGTTGACCGGGTCAAAAACTCACACATACACACACACACACGCACACACATGCACAGATTGTCTGCTAAGATCCATCATATTCTGCCTGTAGTAAGTCAGCAGGGTTGTTTTTTTTCTCTTCATTGTCATCTATTTACATACTTATTCGACCAATTTGTCCTATCTTGTATGTGTTATTTTAATTTTTGTTTTATTTCTTAAAGGTAATATTTATATATCATAGTGATGGGATAAATCACAATGCAGTTGTTTTTACTGTAAATTTATTTATTTATATTAAAAATGTATTAAACAATCATAAATTTAATTTAATTAAATTAAATTTTAAAAGATGCAAACTTTAGATTATTTTAATAAATTAGATTATTTTATAGAAATTATATTAAATTTTATTTTATAAAAAATATTGCCACCAATTATGACATACAGTACCACCCAATTTTACCGTGTTTCACTCTGGTGATGAAATAAGTTATAATGCAGTCCTTTTTACTATAAAATTATTTATTTATTTATAATTTAAGCAACCATAAGTTACTTGATCTGTTTTGTTTTTATTTATTAGTTTTATTTTTTTATTTTATTTTATTTATATTTCATGCAATCTTATAGGAAAGATTATTCAAAGATTGTTTAAAAAAATATTATTTATTTTATTTTAATGTGTTTAGCAAGTTAGCGTAACAATTTTGTTTTATAAACAAAAACTCAAAACCATAAATGTGGTAAACCTGGTAAATATGATGTTAAAATTCTGATTGGATATATAAATGTGGCAAGTTGCTAAGTAAACAAAGTAACAACACCTTTGCAGAATCAACTGTATAATCAAATTGCTCTCAATCCTACTGCATTCTCACTTCTACTCTGTCCATCTCAAACTTCATGGCAGAAAAGCGTGAAGACGAGGGTGGTGCTATTAGCGTTTGATGCTATTCTTAACCCTTTAATATAGCAGAGTCAGTTTAAATTAAGCTATACAGCACTGCTTTACTGGCATGGCCTGTAATTGCACCAACAGCTTTAAAGGAGGCCATTCATGGAGTCTGGTCGCCATTTTTGTTTTCCAATCTGCACCTCTCTTGCTCTCTGTGGATAGTTGGGTGGGAATAATTTGTGCTAGGCTAAAGGTCTAAAGTTGCCTTGTGGTATTTTTTTCTGTCTGTTTTTCATTTAGCAAGGATTTTTCCTATTTAGTAGCATGCTTTAGACTTCTTCTCCTTCATTACAGAGAGAAGGAAAAGAAAGTTGTCTTCAGCACCTCTGAGAGGAAGGGAGGAAGAGGCATGACGAACCAATTCTCTCCATCTGTCGCTTTTTTGTGGTGGAAAAAAATAGTTCAGACTTTGAAGTTTTTTTTGTCTTAGGTCATTGACAAAGACGGAGACAAATTGTGATTCTTGGGAGTCGCTGGGATTAGGGAGGCTAATTTGAGTTTTTTTTTTTCTCACATTTTAAACTTTTCTTTTTTTAGAGGTCATTCCAAACTAGGCTGACTTTCAAAATGAGTGTGTGTTTTAAATTTGACATTTTCACTAATCACTGGGTCAGTGAGTTTTCTCGAAAGTAGAGAAATAGGTTCTAAATGAATCATTCATAGCTACATTCTATGAAATGGTTGATCCAGTTCACAAATCCAATTGATTCAGCCCTTAAATGTTGTACTTTTCTTCACAGACAGCTGTTGTATGACTTCAGAAGACTTGTATAGTATAGTTGTATGGATTTTTATGAAGCTCTTTCTTTCCATTTTGGAGCTCAAGGTGGTTATTATGAACTGTATTGTATTTCACTATAGTAGTGGTTTTGGAATGACATGAATATTCATTTTTGAGTAAACTATCCCTTTCGTCTTATGAAGGCTCTCTGCTGCTCATATTTGAACCTCTCTCAGCAGGTTTAGTTTGGTGATGTTTACCTTGAATTCATCTCATGTTACATTGTTGGGCTGCACTGCACACACACACACACACACACACACACACACACACACACACACACACACACACACACACAAACACAAACACAAACACAAACAGACTCTTTCCTACATTACCTAATTGAATAAGTCCTGTTGCCAGGTATTGCAATTAGATCTTTCTGTGGAGTGCATTGTCCTGATTTGAAAAGTGCAGACTGCAACATCTCTCCTTCACTCTTTCATTTGAGCCCTTCATTTTCTCTGTCCCCATCACATAGGTTTTTTTTAAACTTCTTTATTTTCCATCTTTAGCCTTCCTTTCCCTCTTCTTCACTGACATCCCCCTTTTTATTAAGTAAACATGTGGGTTGACGCATCACCGGGTCTGTTCAATACATTCAGAGAGGCCTCTGCTGGAGAAGTGGTTGAGTGGTTAACATTGGGCCTTGGTGCTCATATGGCAAATGCAGGTTTGAGTCCAACCTGCATTATGTTCAGATTTCATTCTTGTAGTGGTGGTCTAGCAGTTATCACAGTTAGTATCATTGAGAATCTTTTATAGTTTTTATTATTATTTTAATATTTTTTTTGTTTTGCATATTTTTAGTTAAAGTTTTAGTAATGTTGCTGTGTTTTTTGTTATGTTCATTCTTTGTTATATGTATATAATTTGAGTTCGCTTTAGTTCTTTTAGTACAGAAATTGAAACTAAATGAAAATCAGTTAAAATAATATACATTTCTTTTTAAAGTTTATTGTAATTCTAGTAACACATTTGTAAATGTTTTTATTTTTAGTTAGATTTATAGCTATAAAAAGCCTGCTCGTGTTGAGCTTTGGTGCTTAAATGAGAAATCCTGGTTTGAGTCCAGTGACTCCAGTCGGCATTCTATCCAAATCCTATTCTTTGTCTCCCTCTTATTTTCTGTCCCTTAAATACTGCATCAAATGATAAATTGTTGCAATGGTTTTTATTGCTATTATTTATACAATAATTCTATAATTATTTCATTTTTTAAATGCTTGTAATTAATTTATTAATTAACGTATGCAATTTCAATCAGATGAATGAATGTATTGCTAATCTATTGTTATGCTGTTCTGAAACTCACAAATAAGTGCAGCAAATGCTGATATATTGGCCTAGCTTAATATAGGTCTGTATTGATGTGCAAAAATGTAAGGGCTTTTAGATAGAGCTTTAAAGGGGAATTGGATGCCCATTTTGGTATGATTCTTTACGGTCTTCATAAAATGTCTGCAAAATACTTTGGTTAAAATTCCTTAATAGTCATTTAAAACAACACCCCTTTTACCTTGTCAAAACCAGCTCTGTTCACAGCGACCTGTTTCGGTGCATGTTTCTTTAAATGATAATGAGCTACTGCCAATGAAAATAGCCTAAGATGTTGACATGGCATTAAATAAAAATATACTACTACTATTGCTACAGGAAAAATGGCGGACCGCATACAACTGGCTGAGTGTGGAAATATGCTAATACAGGACAGTCTGTCAGCAGCTGTGGGCAGGGCCGGAGCAGTATGACATCATACTGCTCAGAAAATCAAAAGGGCTTGATAATTGCAAACTTTTATATGCAAACACCATGTTAAAGTGAATTTTGCTTTCAATATCCCCTTTAATTTTAGTATCTGCTATTTTTAGTTAATTTGTTGCTGAAAAAACCCCTAAGTAAAGTTCAAGAGCTGAGGTGGGGAAAATGTTTGGCATGAGCTGCATTCAATTTAATACTGTTTGCTGACTCAGATTCTGCAGCGCTTGTGAAACACAGATGCTGGGAAAGTTTTAAGTCCAGGCAGAGACAACATGATGAGCCCTTTCTGCTGTTGCCCTGACTGGTGTCACTTCCTCAGTATCATTTCCTGATTCCTTTACTTCCTACCTTTGTGTGTCTCATCTTTTCCTCTTCACCTTTTGCCGTGCTTGTCCTATTTTAAGAAAACAGTTGTGTAGTTTGTTAGTTCCTTTGAGTCAACACCTAATTCTAAGGAGGACCAGGAGGCAGTTTGGTTTCTTAAAGCAAATAAATGAGAAATGACTGACTAAAATATCCAGAGTGCCAGAAAATTCACATGACACCTGTTTACTTAACAGTCAGTAGAAGAACTCTAGAATGTTCTGGTGAATGTTTACACGTCTCCATGCTCTCTGCCTGTACTGGAACGTCAGGAATCTTGCCTAACTGGTCTCTTCTGACATTATCTCTGTTTTTCTGTCCTTGCTTTGTCTGTTGTGTGTAATAGTTCACATATCTTATCTCGTACATGAAGCTGCTCTCTACAAAATGCCTTTGAAACACAAACCCTTTGCTAAGACATGGTGCTTCCATTTTTGAAAATACCTTTTGAATTCCACTGGCTCATCCTTAAATCTGAAGCCTTAAATGGAGGTAACAGGGAGTAGATAGTGACGTTGCACTGGCACTGAGTTGCACTGCTGTGGCTTGCACGCTTGATCCTGAATGCCAGAGATTACAGCACAGCTCCACTAGTTACTGTGGACTGACTGTATATGTAACACACCTGCTCTCTGGGCGGGACCTGTCAGACAGGTTGGGGTGAAACTGACAGATATCTTCATTCCACTTGTGAACAGGTGTAGAAAGAGTCCAGAAGAGAACCCTTGTTGTGTAAGTGCCATTATGAACGCTTTAATTCATCACATCCTTTGCTATGCAATGTTTTACACCATTTGAATGCTCTTTGTGGGTTAGATGACTATGTTGGATTTGATGAACTTTGACCTGAATATTAAGTTAAATTTAATTTAATTTAATTTAATTTAATTTAATTTAATTTAATTTAATTTAATTTAATTTAATTTAATTTAATTTAATTTAATTTAATTTAATTTAATTTAATTTAATTTAATTTAATTTAATTTAATTGTTAGATAAAATGTACATAGATTGTCTGATTTTTGATATTGCCCTAAAATATGCAAGTTTGGAGTAATGGAGGTTTGGAGTAATTTTTTTGGTTGTTAAAAAAAATTGTGCTCTTTCAAAACCGTTGCATTCAATCCTTCGTTGGCTGTGCTGATTTAAATCTAGTTATGTCTCGTGTCACAAGCTCGCTGATGCAGGTAGTGACAATTCTCTCTGGCAAATCTGTGATCAGCAGAGTTTACATGTCACGTTTTGATAACGGTATGGTTCACTTGAAACCTCAACCGAGGTGGTACCGAAAAAAGTACTAGACACCAGGTACGTACTGACAGTGTTGGGGTAACGGATTACAAGTTACGCGAGTTACGTAATCCGATTACTTTTTTCAAGTAACTAGTAAAGTAACGCATCACTTTTTAATAAGTTACCTTTTCAAATAAGTAACCCCACTTACTTTTTATTGATTGAAAGCTCTCATGTCCAAATGTTGAGAGAAATCAGGAGTAAGATGTTACTTTAGTTCTAGAATAAATGTGAACATCCATTAATTCATCTCACACGCACACACACACACACACACACACACACACACACACACAAAATGATTGTTTTCCTCAAAATTAATAAAAACAAGTAAAAAGCAACTCAATCAAGAATATGACTCAAAGTTGCAATAATTAAATATGTTAAATAATACAAATATTCTTTATGTATTTAATTCCATTTCATTAACCAAATTTTTTGAGTGGAGGCTCAAATAATTATGTGAGGAGTGTATAGTCATTGGTCACATAACTTGAAGATTTATTGGCCACAAGAGGGTCTTAATGGACTCATACACTGATTGATGTCGAAAACAACCTTTCCTTTTGTTATCTAGCCTTTGTCAGAAATTCATAATATTATATACGTCTCATGCAATAACACAGAATACAAAGCTTGTTTTACTGAAGATCAAATTACCTGCATTGAATACAGTGTATGTGCGCACTGGGTCTATATTAATCACAAATGTCTACTAGGGATGCATGATATGACCATAACTGTATTGACCAGTGCTGTTTTAATGTTTTGCACATTATTGGTATCAATATGATTAGGGTGAAAGATAGATACTGTAGACCGCTGGGGGCGGTTCCCATATTGTGCAGCAACCGCTGCTGTGAATCCAGTGGTGGACTCTAGACATCCAACCAGTGATGTCATACCTTTCAAACACAAACAGCCCCTATTGTAAAACAGAGCTGGGAAGATTATATTATGTTAGACTTCCTTTCTCATATCTTAACCATGAATTTGTGGTGCTTTTAATTGTGAGCTTTGCTTTGTAAGCCATACAAGAATATTTTAATGATTATTTTGAGTGAGGCACTTTTGTGGGCAAGCACATTTTAATTAAATAAACTTGTGCAAACACCACTAGCATCCAAAAATACAAAATGATTTCCTACTATAAGATATGAGGTCACTGTCTTGACTGTTTTGACCTTTTAGTAGTATTTACTCAATGCAGAAGATGCTTTGGATGCATCCCAGTAGCCGAACGCATGCAGTAGCTACACCCGTTTGAACCAGAGGAAGCCAGTCAGCCGCCCGCTGTGTTTTCCCATCTCTGATACAGAAGCAGAATGTGTGTAGTAAGCCTTCTCATCCCTTCGTTGCCACCCGCTCTGTCGGCTCTGTGAAGCATGAAGCAAATATGTGCCTGTGCAGTGAGCAGCGCAGGGCTGCTTTCCTTTGGAATAGCAGAGGCAGAAATGTTTAGTTTACCTGTCCCACTCTGGTTTCCTTGGGAGTTTCTTCTCCAAATGTCTGTGTGTTTGTTGACCTGAGTTCATGTCGAGCTGTTCTGTGCCTCACTAGAGCTGTGTTTGTTTTCATATGGTGACTCTGTAACAGGAACACAAGGCTCTTTTCCAGCCTCTGTCTGTAATGAGTCACAAGCCGCAGTCTGCTTGAAGACACCCCTCTGTACAGAGGCTCTTCTTTATTTTGAACTTTGACTCTTCTTTTTTCTTTTCTTTCTTTCTTTCTTGCTTTCTTTGTCCATCATCATGCTTTATTTTTCTTTCACTTTGTTTCTTTGCACTTAGTTTTTTCATGTTTTTCTTTTTTATTTACATTCACATTTTCTTTTTTTGCACATGCACTTTTTTTGCACTCACACTTTTTCATGCTCTTCTTTTTTGCACATTCTTTCTTTTGCTTGCTTTCATGCTTTCTTTCGCTCTTTTCTCTTTTGACTCACTTTTTCTTTAACTTCCTCTTTCCTGCTATCATTCAGTTTAACTTTCTTTGTTTTTTTACCTTTCTTACACTTGTTCATGTGATTTTTTTCTTCTTCTTGTATATTTACTTCTTTCATTTGCATTTCCTTCTTAGCCTTTTACTAATTTCTTGCTGTTTCTTCGTATCTTTATTTTCAGCATTTTTGTGTTATTTTATTTTTTTCACTCTTTTTCCACACTTTCTTCACTCTTGTCACTCATGTATTTTAAATGTGTACTGTGGTGTAGAGTAACAGTAGAGTGACTCTTTGTTTATACTATTGGCCATATGTCATATGCTTATTGGAAATGGATACTTTATGAGCAAGGAGGGGATGGCATCACTATTGCTTTTTGTGGTGTGTAATGTAATTGACGTGTCTGCATGAAATGCAGAGTGTGTGTGTGCGTTTGTGTAAAATGGGAGTGGGAGAGATCATTAAGCTGTCAGGCCCATGAGCAGAAGGCAGTAGATATTTTTCTGTAATTCACTGGGGTTGTGGATTGGTCTGCTCTGTAGGTTCCCAGTGGGAAAGCCCCTCAGCGCAGCGTGCAGCCTCTAGTTTGAGTCATTGTATGTGTGCATATGGGTGTGTATGGCAGGAGGTTGTGAGATTTCTGCTTTGTGTTCAACAGAAAAAGTCCTTAATTGTTTTGTTTGGCACACTGCTGACATATCATATGCTATTCTCTTTCTATTATTTTGGGGTGTTTCATCACAGTGTTTGTGTCTGTTAAGTGAGTGTATTCTCCTTCTGGTGTGTTGGGGTGTTTCGTCATGTTGTGCGTGTGTATGAGAGTGTCAGCTGATATCGGTGTGCGTGCTGTGTGATGGATGCTCTGCATCCTCAGTAGTGTCTTCTGCAGCTATTTGTCCGTATAATCTCCTCTGCCTGCTGTTTGTCTCACTCTTTCAGATATCCAAAATAACACCTACTGCTCATACTCCAGATCAGCCCAGGAGACTGGCTTACCACAACAGTACAGTACAGTAAAGTTTGGTGTAGAGTTGTGAGTGGGTGTTGGTTAATCAGGCCTGTTTTTTGGAGTTTTCTGATCACCACAGGATGTTAATGTTCTCAAAATATAGTCTCAGATTTTACTAGTTCTCTCAGAACTTTAACCCTGCTGTATTTATCTTAACATTTCTAGTTTTGTGTGGAATGTGATGATAAATTAATTATTGGAAGTGTTTCTTTTACAAAGGTTGTCTTGCTGCACATTCTCCATTCCTCTTTTTCCATCTTTTATTTCCATCCTGATTTGAAATCTTAGGGCCAGATTTACTAAACGGGGCAAGCACTTAAGCACAATTCTATAAAAAATTGGGGGGAAATTAATTATTTTCTAGTTTTTCATTGTACACTTTGTATGGCTTATTTCTGGGGTTCTTTAACTTTTAATAAATTGATTTCTCAGAGAAGTGTAAAAACTGTGACCCAGAACATCGCATTTTTTTATTACATTTTTTTGGAGCACAATGATGAGTCCAACACCGCAACATTGGTTCAACCAATGGTGTGAGCTTGGGCAGGACTGTGTCTTTGGCCAATGGTAGAATCCCCCCCCCCCACCCCATATTTTTCTTACTATTGTTTGTTCAATTCAATTCAAGTTTATTTGTATAGCGCTTTTTACAATACAAATCGTTACAAAGCAACTTTACAGAAAATTATGTTTCTACAATATTTAGTAGTAGCTAGTAGTTTGTGCACGTTTGTGAAAAAAAAAAAATAATAATACAAGACGTAGTCAGCTAGACGATGAACTTTCAATATTATTAATTAATAGTAATTATATGATGCAGTCACACATGTAGCAATAATTGCTAGTTCTGTTTGTTGATTCAAGGTTAGGATCATCTGGGGTCCTCTGGGGGTCAGCATCATCTCTTCTCAGGTGTTCTGGATCCAGACTGGAGCTTGTGTAAATCCTAGTTACATCCCGTGGCAAAACATAGAAACAAAATAGAGACATCATTAGCATAGCTGCTGATCCAACAAAGTAAAATTAGTTTAACCCAAGCTAAAGAATAAAAATGCAGATGCAACTACACTCACAATTTAAGAGATACATTATTCGAATGCTTGGCGAAAGAGATGCGTTTTTAATCTAGATTTAAACAGAGAGTGTGTCTGAACCCCGAACATTATCAGGAAGGCTATTCCAGAGTTTGGGAGCCAAATGTGAAAAAGCTCTACCTCCTTTAGTGCACTTTGCTATCCTAGGAACTACCAAAAGTCCAGCATTTTGTGACCTTAGGGAGCGTGATGGATCGTAGCATGGTATAAGGCTAGTTAGGTACGCAGGAGCTAAACCATTTAGGGCCTTATAGGTAAGTAATGATAATTTGTAACTGATACGGAACTTAATAGGTAGCCAGTGCAGAGACTGTAAAATTGGGGTAATATGATCATATTTTCTTGACCTCGTAAGGTCTCTAGCTGCTGCATTTTGGACTACCTGTAGCTTGTTTATTGACGAAGCAGGACAACCACCTAGAAGTGCATTACAATAGTCCAGTCTAGAGGTCATAAATGCATGAACTAGCTTTTCTGCATCAGAAACAGATAACATGTTTCGTAGCTTGGCAATGTTTCTAAGATGGAAGAATGCAGTTTTTGTAACATTGGAAATATGATTTTCAAAAGACAATTTGCTGTCCAATATAACACCCAGATTTTTGACTGTAGAGGAAGTAACAGTACATCCGTCTAGCTGCAGATTGTAATCTACAAGATTCTGTGTGGTGTTTTTTGGTCCAATGATTAATATCTCTGTCTTATCCGAATTTAATTGGAGAAAATTATTTGTCATCCAATCTTTTACATTTTTAACACACTCTGTTAGCTTAGATAATTGGGAAGTTTCATCTGGTCTCATTGAGATATATAGCTGAGTATCATCAGCATAACAGTGGAAGCTAATTCCGTATTTTCTAATAATATTACCAAGGGGCAACATGTATATTGAAAATAGAAGGGGACCTAGGACAGATCCTTGTGGCACTCCATATTTTACTGATGATAAATGAGATGACACCCCATTCAATACCACGACTTAGGTGCCCTTGAGCAAGGCATCGAACCCCCAACTGCTCCCCGGGCGCCGCAGCATAAATGGCTGGCCACTGCTCTGGGTGTGTGCTCACAGTGTGTGTGTGTGTTCACTGCTCTGTGTGTGTGCATTTCGGATGGGTTAAATGCAGAGCACAAATTCTGAGTATGGGTCACCATACTTGGCTGAATGTCACGTCACTTTCACTTTCACTTTTAAGTAAACAAAATGGTAGCGATCGGACAGGTAGGATCTAAACCATCTTAGAGCCTGCCCTTAAATACCTGTATAGTTTTGTAATCGATCTACGAGTATGTCATGATCTATGGTGTCGAACGCAGCACTAAGATCAAGTAAGACTAGAAATGAGATGCAGCCTTGATCTGACGCAAGGAGCAGGTAATTTGTAATTTTAACAAGTGCAGTTTCTGTGCTATGGTGGGGCCTAAAACCTGACTGAAATTCTTCATACAGATCATTTTTATGCAGGAAGGTGCTCAATTGAGCAGACACAACTTTTTCTAAAATTTTAGACATAAATGGAAGATTTGAAATAGGCCTATAATTTGCCAGTACACTAGGATCTAGTTTTGGTTTCTTAATAAGAGGCTTGATAACCGCCAGCTTGAATGGTTTTGGGACGTGACCTAAAGATAACGACGAGTTAATGATATTGAGAAGCGGTTCTTCGGCTACAGGTAACAGCTCTTTTAGTAATTTAGTGGGTACAGGATCTAATAAACATGTTGTTGGTTTAGATACAGTGATAAGTTTATTTAGCTCTTCCTGTCCTATATTTGTAAAGCACTGCAGTTTATCTTTGGATGAAACTGAAGTGTTAGACGCTGTAGAATCTACATTCGCTATTGTATTTCTAATGTTATCTATTTTATCAGTGAAGAAATTCATAAAGTCATTACTATTTAACGTTGGTGGAATATTTGAATCAGGTGGCGTCTGGTAATTTGTTAATTTAGCCACTGTGCTTAATAAAAACCTAGGATTGTTTTGGTTATTTTCAATGAGTTTGTGGATATGCTCTGTCCTAGCAGTTTTTAGAGCCTGTCTATAGCTGGACATACTGTTTTTCCATGCAATTCTAAAAACTTCCAAGTTAGTTTTTCTCCATTTGCGTTCAAGACTACTAGTTACTTTCTTGAGAGAGTGAGTATTACTGTTATACCATGGCACAGTACGTTTTTCTCTAACCTTTTTCAATTTGATGGGGGCAACAGCTTCTAATGTATTAGAGAAAATAGTGCCCATGTTGTCAGTAATTTCGTCTAATTCATGTGTATTTTTGGGTACAAATAGCAGTGGAGATAGATCAGGCAGGTTATTTGCGAATCTTTCTTTGGTGGCTGGAACAATAGTTCTGCCCAGACGGTAACGCTGAGACATATAGTTAATATCAGTTATACACAGCATGCACGATACAAGGAAATGGTCTGTAATATCATCACTTTGGGGTACAATATCTATAGCAGTAAGATCGATTCCATGCGATATAATTAGATCTAGTTTATGATTAAAACAATGAGTGGGCCTGGTTACATTTTGCTTGACTCCAAAGGAGTTTATTAGGTCAGTAAACGCAAGTCCTAATGTATCATTTGCATTATCAACGTGAATATTAAAATCTCCCATGATTAGCGCCTTATCAACTGTAACTAGAAGGTCTGAGAGGAAATCTGCAAATTCTTTAAAGAATTCTGTATACGGCCCTGGTGGTCTATACACAGTAGCCAGAGCAAGAGATACATTAGATTTCTTTTGCATGTCTGAGAGTGTAACATTTAGCAGAAGTATTTCAAAAGAGTTAAACCTGTATCCTGTTTTCTGGGTAACATTGAGAATATCACTATATATTGTTGCGACACCTCCGCCACGACCAGTCTGACGGGGCTCATGCTTATAACAGTAGTTTGGTGGAGTCGACTCATTTAGACCAAAATAATCATTTGGTTTTAGCCAGGTTTCAGTCAAGCAGAGTACATCAAAACTATTTTCTGTGATCATTTCATTTACAAAAATTTCTTTGGGTGTGAGTGATCTAATATTTATGAGCCCAAACTTTAAAAATTGTTTTTATTCATTTACTTTACATTTTTTTGGTTTAATTACGATAAGATTTTTTCTAGATCCTACATTATATTTTGACCTCACTATTCGAGGAACAGACACAGTCTTAATAGTTTTTACAGCGCAAGTACTTTTATCATTTAAGCGGGTGGAACAAAACTCATCATAATAGTTATTAGAGAATTGTCTTACTAGTCACATGGAGCGAAGTGTCCAGGGTCCGTGGAGCCCCGGCGTCGCAGTGAAGGACATCTGGGAAGATCGCGTCCTGGGTGCACCGGGCCTGTGCAGAGAAACACACGGAGTAGACGTGGTGGGACTGTTAGCAGCACGCGGTATACTTACCCCGGACTTGTGAGCGTCAGCCCGGGATGATTCCAGCGTGGCTCTCCGCTCTCTCAGCTGGGCCTGCCTCACCTCCAGGTCGCGAATCTGCTTTCCCACGGCCTCGAGCTCGAGCTGCACAGAGTGGAGACATTACAAGCACGTAACAGTGAGTACAGCAGTGGTAATGTGTGTGAATAGAGTATTAGCAATGTAAGCGCAGTTAGCTGCAACCACGCTTGCTGATGCTAACGGGCTAAAAGCTAATAGCGGACCCGGGAGATCAAAATAAAACTAGTGATAGCGAGGCGCTCTGATTGTTTTTGTTGTAGAATACAATAGAGGATATATTCACACGTTATATAAACGGAAACGATGATGTATAAAATTGATTTTTGAGTTAAAAAGAGTCAATGAAAAGAATATAGTGACGGAGCTCAAACGCAGTACAGCCGCCAACAACAAACTACTATTTGTGGTGCCAATAGTACACTAGACACCTTTTCCATTAAGACTAAAACACAACATAGCCACATTGCACATGCATTTTCTTTAAAGTGGAGTGAAAATTGCACATTTAATCTTTAACTCTTTCTTAGTGCTTTGGTTTTTCTTGTCTTGGTCTTTCTCAGTTTGTCTCTCAAATGGCCAAAAAGAATACATGGGGAACTGAAAAATGGGACAAAGTGAATTTTTTCAAGGATGTAAATTCCAAAAGTGGGTTATAAAGAACTCATTAGTGGGTACAAACTGGCATCAGAACATGCCTTTGCCAGATGGGCGCAAACACCCCTGCAGTCGGGACGGTGTGCTTGAGCTGGTCACCACCCCTCTGGGGGATTCTTACCCGCACACCTGTTCTTCCAACGGCAGTGTTAGGTTCATTCCTGAAATCAAATCAAATTTAGTTTTTTCCAACAACAAGCTCAATGAAAATGAGGCCTCTGATAATTTCAGTTTCTTTTACTTTTAAAAAATGCTGTATTGAACTTAATCAACTTAATCTAGATTCTATAGATCACCACCTTAAATAACACAAATGTGCATATCCAGCTCCCTCCGGTTCCTCAATATGAAAAGCGCCTCCAATTAACAGCAATAAAAAAATGCTTTGTATTCTTGACAAAGAAATTTCTTTGATCATCTGTGTATTGTCTCATTCCTGCCTGATGAAGAAATAATTAGAAAGCGAGGGGAAAAACAATTGCTCAGAAGGAATAACAAGTTAGACATAGAGGGATGGAGAAGAGCGAAAAATGTTGCTGAAGGTATGCCAGAACTAATGATCTTCTAGCTGATCTCCTGTAGTCCGTGCAGTCAGTGTTGAAAGATGCCAATCAGTGTTGCCGATCCCAAATTTTGAGCAGCAGAAGTTATAGATCATACTTTTCTCCTCTGTTTGTATCCATGCATCTTGATTGGTTGGGATTTTAGTTACTTACTTTAGTTAGATTTTAGTATTACACTTTATGTGTATTGTCATAAAAGTTAAGAAAAAGTCTTATACCTAGTCCATGTAATCTTTCTCCTCTCTCAGTTCTTTTTATTTTATGCAGATTCAGTCCAGAGTCTCTCTTTCAAATTAAATAGAAAAGTGGGACTATGGCAACTGAAGATAATAAATTCATGTGAACCGATAGATTATGTGTGACAGTATCTTTTCCTCCTTACACGGCGCTTCTCTTTCCACTGTCAATTGCTGGCAGATATTTTCCTTTATGATTTGCAAGGAATTTTTCCTTATTGCAATTCCTTCTTATTAAGAGTCTAAATATCTGGCTTTTAGTAACCTAAATGCTTTGCCTTTGTCAAGGAATGGGTTCAACTTCCATTTATGGGAAGTTATGGCTTTGTTGGTATTTTAGGTCAATGGTAGCTTGGAAAGCTCTTAGTAAGATTTTAGGGGGAAGCCGTTAAGTCCTAAGCCAAATAAACTATAAAGAGCTTGATTCCAGTAACCTTTTAGTGTTAGATTAGTTTAAAGACAGAAACCATCACAAAATGTCATTCACAACCCAATTTACTTCTGCGGTCTTATGTATTTCCAATTAAAATCAAAGTAAATAAAAGTAGAGGTTGATAAATAATGTGCCTTAGTGAATCATTGACAAAAAGACCTGGAATGTTCATAAAGAAAGTAAACTGGGTCAGTTTTGCTTTCATGTTGATTTTGAAATCATAAACAGGAGAGAATTATGGAGGAGGTGTAATGAAGAATTAGTTTGGTTTGGTTGGTTTGGAGAGGGACTAAACCATAGAAGTTGTTTGCGAGCTTTGATGTAGTGCTACAGTGTGAGAGAACGAGAGGCGAAAGAGAAACATGAACACGTCACATGCCACACATGTCAATGAAGGAATGTGTGTGTGGTGTGATGTCATGATTCACAAATTTATTCTGTCGGTTTCTGGTCTGTCTGACTTCTCCTCTACACCTGGTTTCTGTCTGCGCTCCAGTTTCCAGAGTTACAATACATCAGCCTTTCATTTCGACTGATTCTTATCATTACATCACAGTTCTATCCTAATAATAACTCTCTGTCCAGTTTTATTTTCAAGCTCTTTTAAATATTCCATAGTGGTTCAGCAGATTGACTTGTTCTTTTGTTCATATTTTCTTTGTGGTTCATGGTCGTCCAGAAATGCTTGTGTACTTATAATCCTTACAAAATGACTAAAACCACTCAGACCGCTGGAGTTTGGTGAACATTGTTTGTTGATATTGTTCTGACATTTTGGAGGAGTGATGACATAACCCTGTACGTAGTTATCATCTGCAGTGCAGTAAATGTAAAATTAACCAGAACTTGTTCCTCGCAGGTTTTGTCTCTTTTTTTTTTTTTTTTTGTCTCAAAAGAAAGCATAAAAAACAAACATTGATCATGCACGCACAGCTCTGATTTTTAAAAATGACACCATGTTAGCCATTCAAAGCATATGGTGAGCTTACTATCAGTATGGTGAGTTGTACAGACTGATGTCGATAAAGCTTATGCAAAACAGGATTCATAGTTCAAAGTTAGCCTGAGGATAGTGGACGGAGCTGAAAGAGCTAATTTTTGTGCTTTGGTTTGCCTCTGTGTGGATTTAGGGGTTTAAGTCAGAATTCATAATCATGCCATTGTCCATGGACTGTAGCTGGTGGCAAACACAAAACATATTCCTAATGGCTTTTGGAGGGTCAAATATAGGGCGACCTGAAGGCATGGCAACTTAAAAACTTAAAAACTACTTTTTGAGTTAAACATGATAGAGGAGCCATATCTGCTCCTATGTATTATTAGGATGGTAAAAAGAGAGAAAAAAATGCTGATTGAATATCTATACCCTCGTACTTGATACTGTTTAGACATTATTTGATGTGATGTTAGAGCAACTCTGGTTTGTAAAGGTATAAAATCAATAGTGGACATAAGCATTTTTTGTCATGAGTGAAATATCAATTCATATACTGATAAACTGATAAAACATTTTAAATGAATTAATTGTGAGATATTGATCAAATAAATTGCATATATATATATATATATATATATATATATATCAATATTGTTGTGAAATGCACCATAATAAAGATAATTCAAGACATGACATTATTGTGGCAGACAAGCAAAGCATTGAACAGAAAAAGTGGTTTTAGAAGTTAAAAAGTTACTCCATCCCGAAATTTTTTTTGTCATTAATCACTTAGCCCCATCTTGTTTTAAACCCGTAAAAGCTTCGTTTGTCTTCAGAACGCAATTTAAGATATTTTGGATGAAAACCAGGCTTGTGACTGTCCCATAGACTGCCGAGTAAATTACACAGTCAAGGTCCAGAAAAGCATTGTCATAATAGTCCATCTGCCATCAATGGTTCAACCGTAACATTATGAAGCAACAAGAATACTTTTACGTATGCGTATAAAACAAAAATAATGACTTTATTCAACAAATCGTTACCTCTGTGTCTCTGCATAGCTCCATTTTGTAAAACATCCGCTGTACGTAAGCAATGTACGCTCGTCTGTGTATTTTACTTGGCATTCAGTGGGACAGTCACAAGCCTCCTGGTTTTTATCCAAAATATCTTAAATTGTGTTCCAAATACGAACAAAGCTTTTACAGGTTTGGAATGACTTGGGAATGACTATCACTGACCTTTAGTCCATAGCAGTTCATTTTACATTTCAGTTTGTCATTCTGTCAGTCATGTTGACAAAATTCCTCATTACCACATTTAAATATGGGTTAAGGGGCATGATTAATTATACAAATTTTTATAAAATAATATATCACACTAGATTAAAATGTTAGATTGGCATCCCCAATTAAAATTGTCATTAATATTAATGTTGTATTAATGTTGGCTTTGACATTTCATGATATTTGCAAAAAAAAAAAAAAAAAATCTTCCAATAAAGATAGTCAGTGAACTTTTTATTCCCTCATTTGAGTGAAAATCCAAATGGGAAAAGTTACTGTGGCATTGCAGAGAAGAGTTTTGAGTGAGGCGTACAGTTTTCCAGTTTCTCTTGAGAAAATACACATTTTCTATACACATCTATGTTGACAGTAGTTGTGCTGCTTCATATTTTTGTGGAAATGTGATACTTTTATAATACGTGCATGCATATGATTTGAATAAAGTTATTAAACATCCGATTTCCATTCCTATTGTATCCTATTTTGACTGCATCTGCATCATGTATGATATTACGAGATCCTTGGTAACTCTTTGGCCTTTTAAATAATTGTATAGCAATAGATCTTCTAAATAAATCGTAAACCTTAATAATGAGAGTGATTTAATGCAGCTGAACTGCCTCCTGCCCCAAAGAGGTGTAGACGGGGGTAAGTGACCAGTCCCAGCTGGGAATGTGGAGAAAGACTGATGAAGCATCTCCGAATGGTTTATTTGTGTGTTGTAAAAATGATTAACATCCACTTACTTAGTGGAATAAATGATTGTAGGTGGAGAGGTTCAGGTTGTGGAGTTCTCTGATTGGCTGTTCGTTTGAGTTTGACAGATGAGGAGGCGGACCAGTGCGCTTATTTCTCTAAATCCTCCTGGGGGTCTCAGTCAGAGCTGCGCTTCGTCCCGCAGCGCCCCACCTCCAGAGGTCTGCCATCATTATGATACACTTCACAGGGACCAAAATTAATGTTAATGATCTTAAAGGTGTCAAGGCACCTAACTGATCACCTTGGCAGCATTTGCATGGCTGGCTGTTGGTATCAGCACATGCAAGGTACAGACAAAAGACATCTCTGAATTTTGATGTCACTGTGCACAGTGAGCACAACAAATCAATTTGCACTCAGAACCCCTCTGTCATCTCTGAGGGACAGAGTCTTGTGGGCAGGGTTATTTGCATTTTGTAATGGCTCCTGAAACCTCAAAAAGCAATTAATGACAAATTTAGTCTGCAAATGTCAGGCCAACTAATAGACCAGCCCAAACAACCTGCATCAGCCATCCTGGATGTTACATTGGCAATTAATGAGGCAGTTTTTAGCATTAAGTGCGTCTCTTTAGGGCGGACTGTGGACATCTGTCCAGTAGTAAGTCATTACTGTTGAAATCAGGAATGCTATGTGTGTGTTTTGAGTGTGGAAGGTCAAATGTGCTCATCTGAAGTTAACGTCTTTGCACTAAATAGTATGAAATTAGTCATTTGTTAAGGGTTTATACTCTGTTTAATAGGCGCTTGAAAGAGGGGCCTAAGACCTTAGAAATTACAATCAGAAGGTTATACTAAATTTTAAGAGAGAGAAAAAATAAATAAACACAAATACCAAGAATCACTTCAATCTCTTTTACTTTCTTTTTCATAAACCGCATTCATTCTCAAATTTATTTTAAGTATTTGCAACCTGTCAAATTTCAGGTGATTAAAACGCCACGTTTTCCCCTCCTTTTCCCAAGATGCTCTTTGTTTGTGTGTGTGATTTCAGATTTAGATCAGGTTGTTTATCCAGACATTTCAGACACTTCCAGCCAGGACATGGCGCTGCAGCTGAAGATATTTTGAACAGTTATTTTAATGTTTCGTTTGCCAAGCTATTTGTTTTTTCTAATAGCGGAGAACGTCCTGGTCCATCTGTATTTGTATTTGGCTGTGGAGGCGGCTGGTAAACACACAGCAGATGACTTTGTTGGATATGTGGAATGTGTCCGGCTGAGATATTCCAAAGAATGTCCATCACAAGGTCTTCTCTCACTCTTGCTTGAACACACACAAAGAAACTCCATCTTTTATGCCAGGTTTATACTTGTAACAGAGAACAGGACTGTTAGCAAGACTCAAATGAACAGAGCAGCTGAGATGGAGGGAGGTTCACGCTTGAATTCTTTCTCCATTTGTTTGCCCCCTTATTTCACATCAAGTGACATGAATCTCCACAGTCAGACATGTGATGTGCTCGCTGGAACAGACACGGACAGCAGAGCAGTGTGGGTTTGTGCTGAAGGCATTAACACTTTATTTTGCTCATGTAAATGCTCATGCTGAGTATTTGCACAGAAACTGAAGTATGTGATGTGTTATGAGTGCTTAAGAATGAAGTACTGTGAATGTGTGCTTCTATCGGTCAAATCCTTTTAGAAAAAATAAACAATGTTTATTGTTTTAATCTCTAATAACAGATTGGATCAAATAGTCCAAAATGCATGTTTAGGAGAAAGCTCTGTCCATTTGTAGATTTTAGCAACACTGTCTCAACCAGTAGCATGAGTTTGGGGTGGTTCTGTTTGTTTAACCGATGGCAGATAAGGTGTTTCGAGATGTTGTGTTTTAAGAAGCTCCTTTTTGTGATGCTAGTGGTGCAGAAACTAAATTCTTCAATTAACTTAAACTGTATCTTTAGACCATCCCTAATGATTTGGTTTATTACTAAACTTTTATTTGTTCTTTAAATCCATCACCCATGTTCAGGATTGCGTTTTGTTTCCTGACCAATCCCCAGTTGGTGCTTCCATCCAACATTTGGCGTTGTGAGAGTTTAAAGCCACGTGGCTTAGTCAGCGCCGCTAATGGAGAGAGTTCACGGAGGACTGGCCCAGCCTTATCAGCTCTTGACCAGCGTCATGGCGTCAAGATCATGCTGCTCCAGCTGTCTGACTGTGGGGATGTCTCTCAATGCATCTATCATTAATTGCTCAGACTCAGGAACAAGGAAAGCTCCACATGCCTGCTGCGTGACCAATGGTTGGCCTTCTGTATCCTGCGTGAGCCGCACCAGGCTCTAATTGTAGCTAGTGGGATGCTTTATCATCAGCACACATGGCTGGGGTTAACATTGACTATCACAGTTTGGAATAAGATCGTTCTGAGTAGACAGCACACTATCTGTGGTATTTTGTTATTTATACACCCACAAAATCCCTCCTTATGAATTCCCTTGACCTCTTGAATGCATTGCAACTTTAAGCTACACAATTCGTACGACTCAATATCCAGTTAAACCAGGAAGTTGAAGCACCATTGATTCCCTACAGGCAACATGCTCTCGATTTAAAGGTTTGACAGCTGATAGAAAAGACTTGCTGATTGAAATCTGTCCAGCATTCTGGATTATGACCTAAATTATGAGTCTCGTAGGAGGAAGAAGCATTTTTCAAGCCATTAATGTTTGGTTTGGATACAGGAGAAGGTCAGACTCTCTGGGCACCCGTGCCAAGTCTGGAAATCTTCCTGTACTGTTTCTCATTCAACGTCAAGGTTGATGATTTATAAAATGAATACACATCAGGGACCTAGTATATGAAACTTGATGTGGATTTAATCTGAAACACTTTTGGTTTTCAATCCACACAAATGCCTAAACCTCTGCACATTGCTATACTATATATTGAGTTTAAACACTTTGATGATGCATAACCCAATCTGCATATAATTTCCATATGTATATTGCCACCGAGGCCTGTGATACTTACACATTTAATGGTATTAACAACTAGGAAAACAGATGTTACTGATAATTTCATGTATGCATAATCAGTTGTTTTAGATATAATCTAAGATATATTTAATATTTAAACATCTTTTACATTAACTAAATCTGTTCATGAGATATTGTAAATCAGGCCCCCATGTTGGTGGTCTTTTTTTTTTTATACAAAAAAATCCAATGATTACAATATGGAACAGGAAAATACAGGATTATCAGATTTGCTATTGAAAATGCATTAGAAGTACAGTATGCAGTCTATTTTGATCTAGTATTAAATTAATCCACTTGTGGGTAGCCAATGGTTCAGTGCTAAGAATCTGACACAGGAGGAGAGTTTTTAGCTCTGTTTTTTCAACTGGAGCTTTGTCCCTTTCTTCCACAAAAGCTTGAGTGGAAAATTCCTGTTCCAGAGTTTTACACAAAGCCAGAGCCCCTCGGTTCTCTTAATACCAGTGTTTGACACTTCATCACAAAGTTGTATTTTTCAGAATATGGAGTTTTAGTGGTGCAGCCCAGAATATGTATTCGATGAGCAGGAGAAGGAAATAAATGCACAAATGTAAATTCCCATGAATCAGTGTCAGGTGTGTTTTTGTAGACACAAAAGTGTTATATAACAGAGTGTATGACAATGCTTAAAGATGTATACATCTTTTTACACTACCGTTTAAAAATATGGGGCTAGTAAGATTTTTTTTCTATTTTTGAAATCCTCTTATGCTCATTAGTGCTACATTTATTTATTTAAACATTAATATTGTGAAATTCTATCAGATCAAGCCATATCAACTCAAACTGTATTAGGCTAAAAAAATTTATTTTGTCAATATTTTTCTGAAGATAGATAAACGCGTATAGTGAAGAAATCCAATATTGTAAAAGTTGTAAATGTACATTTACTGAGTAGTCCACTTTTTTTGTATAGGGGGGTCAAAATGGCAAATTTCACCTGAGATTCAGAGCCAAGTTACAGGTGGTAAAAATGACTTAAGAGATTGGTATAGGTCTATTAGCAAAATCTATTTACTTAAAGGGTTTGTTCACCGAAAAATTAAAATTATGTCATTAATGACTCACCCTCATGTCGTTCCAAACCTGTAAGACTTCCGTTCATCTTCGGAACACAGTTTAAGATATTTTCGATTTAGTCCGAGAGCTCTCAGTCCCTCCATTGAAACTGTGTGTACGGTGCACTGTCCATGTCCAGAAAGGTAAGAAAAACATCATCAAAGTAGTCCATGTGACATCATAGGGTCAGTTAGAATTTGTTGAAGCATCGAAAATACATTTTGGTCCAATACATCAACCGTCACAGCAGTCGCACTCACAACAGACCCGGAAGAGAAGACAATGCTGAATAAAGTCATAATCTTTGTTATTTTTTGACCAAAATGTATTTTCGATGCTTCAACAAATTCTAACTGACCCTATGATGTCACATGGACTACTTTGTTTTTATTACCTTTCTTTAGACATGTCAAGCTTTCTATAGATATATCTCTCATGTCTCTTCGTTGAGTATTCACTGAGTTACCTTGTTTGTTATCTTTAATTTATAAATGCACAAAGTTTTGTTGTTATGTCTGTATACAAAAAAAGTAGACCCTTTACAGATTCGATTGATGTATTGCTCTTATCTGTACGATCAAAACTGAAAGCGTAATTTAAGTTCTTTTCGGGGTTATCAGGAGAAAATGCCTCATAACGCGTATACGCATTAATCGACTCCAAAGGGTTAAAAGGAATGCCTGAAGAATGCATATAGTTAAAACTAGAAATGTATCTTGTTTCCCTCTATCAAAACAATTGCTTAAAACACACCCGAGTTCTATAAATATTCTTTTTCCAAAGTTTTTGAGCATGTTACTCAAGAAGTATTAAGAAGTTATCTTAATAATATCTTTTTAGATTGTGGTTCCTGATTAGCTTTTCTTTTTGAATCTTCATTTTTATGGACATTTCTTAGAGTGTAGTGTAGATGTACATTCATTAAATTAATCCTACATTCTCTAATTGTAGCTTTTAGCGTCTGGGCATCTTAAAAGGATTTGGCAAGGTGGTGTGTTTGCAGTGCAGGAAGTGGATTAGTCAGTGTGTTGTAGTACTTGAGTCCATTCCTGAGACATCTGACTAGAGTTCAGCTCCCTGTGGAGTGATCAGTGCTGTTACCTGCCTGCTTTAACACTCTCAATGATAATCTGCTCTGCATGCAGTAACACACTGAGTCTCGCAGATCTTCTCTTGTATCTGCTCAACCATCGTGTCTAGAGCCCCGTTTGCTCTTGCTCTCTCACTCTTTTCTAGAGAGTTTGGTTTGTAACATGAGTGACAATTGCTTTCATACTCAATATACTCTTGCTGTGTTGCTGTGGATCAGTTGTAGAGCATTGCGTTAGCAGCACAAAAGATTGTGGGTTCAATTCCCAGGGAACACGCATACAAAAATTTATGTATAGCCTGAATGCACTGTAAGTCGCTTTGGATAAAAGTGTCTGCTAAATGCATAAATGTAAATCTGTAATGCAAATACTGTTGGCACTGACTGATTATTTTCAGGACTGTATTCAGTTGTCACTGTTTAAGTTAGAAAATAAGAAGAATTGCATTCTTAGGAATACAAACCCTGGTTCTAAATGTTTTATGTTTTTAAAAAAAAACTGTACTCCTGGTACATTGTCTGGATAATACTCAAAATCCTCAAAATTTATGTTGAGATTTATTAAGCGCACATGGGTTTTTTAATAAATAAAAAAAAACATATTACATTCTAACCTTTGTGGGTGATGATGCTAGTGGTAAATATGTTTTTAATGACTTGATTTCATCCAGAGAGAGTACAGAACACTCTCTGGGTGGTTCACATGGTGAAACGGTAAGCTGTAGAAATGGTGCATGGGGACTCCGTCTGGCTCACAGTATTGTTCATTTTATTTATTAGGATTCCTAATGTTCGAGATGTTGGAGAGGAGACTGTGAAGGGGAAATATTCTCAAGTTTTCCCCTCACAGCTCCTTAAGAGACACAATTACACAAAGCGTTGTATAAAAACGCTTGCCTCCGCAGTTTATTTTACCATCCTTCTGAGACTCTGATAGAACAGGCCAGACTGGAGCTTTTGTTTCCATTGACACCTTTGCTGTTATGAGTTTAAACAGAGCCAGAGAGACCGGCACACCCTGACATTCCTCAAGCTGACTGTTCACAGACATTTCGCTGAAGGACAGCTCATAGAAATTTTCTCTTTTAATGGAGGCAGTGGATCTTTTGGCTGTACAGTGTTTTATTAACCGTTTGAACCTTCTCTCGCTCTTTTTCTCTCTCTGCTCTTTCTCTCTGGGGCAAGTATATTTAAACACTTGTATCTGTGCCTGAAAATAATTAGCTGCAGCAGGTCATAAAAAATAGTCTCTACCGCTTTCAGCAGTTGCGTCACAGTCAAACAGAGGAGACGAATGTACAGGCTCTGGGCCATGCAAGGGTTAAAGCAGAGGTCTTGTCATCCGTGGGGGGTTTTCAGTGGTCTTGTGCTAAGACCCTCGGGGAGCTAGAAGTTTAATCTATTTCACTAATTGCTATAATGTGGCGCTTTCGAAATGGATTATCCTCTCTCTCATTTTCACTCTTACTTTTATTATGTATTAGTTCTTATTAATATCAGTCCAGTGTCATCTCATCACATGGTGACACATGATATGACTACATCTAAACAGAGATCAAATACAAACAGACCAGAAGTTTAGATAAGTACTTTCAGAAATAAAGCATAGGCTTTTTTTTAAAATGAGTGGTCAACATCATTATGATTGCATCAATGTGCTGTAAAAAAAGTAAAATATTAATTAATAATAACTGAACTTTTTACTGAACATTGATCATACTAATGTGTAACCATTTGAATGAGGTTGAATTAATGGGTAGAAAAATTGGTTGTGATGTATAACAACTTATTTACGACCTCTCTTTAATTATGTGACTATTAGAAAGTAAAGATTTCATGTTCAGATGGCCTTGAATCACATTCTCATGGGACGGGTTAAGGTAGGTCAAGCTGGAAACAATGCTTGCACTGAAGGATGTCCCTCAGGCTGTGGCACATTGCCATTTTGTACAAAAACATCTGCAGCGTCTCTCTTTACCGGATGAGTTGATTGTTTCTCATAGGGTAAAAAGAACTGCATGCAGGCCATGCTTCCTTTTATTTTTGTATCTGGGCACTTGACTTGTAGTTTCTGTAGAGCATATTATTGACCTTGTTTTCTAAATGCTTGTTTTTATCTTGGCCCATCCCTGCAGCTCTCCTCTCCAAACTGTTTTGTTATATATAATATATATAAAATACACACATTGCAGTTAAAAAGTTTGGCATTAGCAATATTTTAAAAAAAAAAGTATATTTTGCTCATCAAGGCTGCATTTCTTTATCGAGGATAGAAAAAAAATATAGTAAAATATTTTCACAATTTAAATAAAAAATTATTAATTTTGTTATACTTTAAAATAGAATTTATTCCTGTGATGCAAAGCTGAATTTTCATCAGCCATTACTCCAGTCTTCAGTGTCACATGATCCAACAGAAATCATTCTGATTTATCATCAATGTTGGCAACCAAGTTGTGTTGCTTAATGGAACCTGTGATACTTATTTCAGGATTCTTTATCCTGTATATATAAATAGTTAGTGTAGAAAATAGAAAATTGTTTTCTAACAACATTAGGATTTAACACATCCCAGCTGAATAAAAGTATTAATTTCAGTTTCTTAAAAAAAAATTACTAATCCCAAACTTTTCAACGACTGTGTGTATATGTATGTATGTATGTATGTATGTGTGTGTGTGTGTGTGTGTATATATGTATATATGTATATGTATATATGTATATGTATATATATATATGTATATGTATATGTATATGTATATATGTATGTATATATGTATATGTATATATATATATGTATATGTATATGTATATGTATATATGTATATATATATGTATATACGTATATATATATATACGTATATATATATGTATATATATGTATACGTATATGTATATGTATATGTGTATATATATGTATGTGTATATATATATGTATGTGTGTGTGTGTGTGTGTGTGTGTGTGTGTATAAAAATATAAATATACACTTAAATAGATCTCAAATAGAAACTTTTTCTCCAGCAGGTCTCTCAACTGATGCTACATTTGTGGTCAGGTTGGCCAACAATAACCCACAAAGTGGCATACAGTCAATTTTACTGCACCAGAGCATTTCCAATTCGAAGACTTAGTCAGCACTGAGCTGAATTTTCTGCTGGCTCTTTGAAAGCCCTGTCTGCATATGGTGCTCTAACATAGTTTATGCAAGTCCGATGGGGGCAATATTCCCACCCACTACTAATTCATGTGAATTTCAGATTCATTGAGTATTATGTCATTTGTAAGACCGTTTTTTGCATTCTCAGCACTTATCTGAAGTCGGGCCTCCATCAAAAAAAAAGGAGCCAGTGAAAATGTTGTTGGAAAAGGTCCTGTGATGAATGGCTAATGGATGCAATAAATGGTGGTCCTGACTCCTGTTCCCTGTTGATGGTAATTTTAAGAAAAGCTTTTA